>NC_044349.1:25994626-26295317 GCF_007364275.1 Archocentrus centrarchus | reverse complement strand
TCACAGGTGTCCAATACTGATTTTCAGCTTTGACTCTTGTCCAGTTTAAACATTTGATATGTTTTCTATGATCTACGGTGAATAAAACATTATTTATGATCAATGCAAGTCGTTTTTATTTTCATTTTACATCGAGTCCCAACTTTTTTGGATTTGTATATTATTTATGTCTTGCATGTGAATGTGTATGTGATAAGGATCCACATGTTTACTTCTGTGTAAGATGTGTGCGCGTACCTGTCACCATCCTGTCTGGTGCTGACAGCGAAGGAATTTCCATCACTCCCGGGCCTCAGCAGCAGGTTTCCTCTTTTGGCTTCTCTGTCAAGCAGCAGCTCTGACTCCAGGCGGGACACACTGTGGTAACAGCTGCAGGAATGACATACCAAGCTCAGCTGATGTATAATTAAATGGTGCAGAATGACAATGTGGATATGCAAAGAATGTTTCCGGGATTAGAGCCAATCTTGTCTTGTAAATTCTTTCCCAAGGGGGGGGAGGCGGGCAAAATTCCAAAATGCCAGGTTTTCATGAAGATGAATATGTAGATAATTCAGGTAAATAATGACTAATTTAATTTATTTACAGTTAATATTAACCCCCCCCCCCACACACACACACACACACACACAAAAGTCAGCAATCATAAAAGAAAAGAAATTGATACTAACGCTGGCATGTCCGCTTGGACGGTGACGTATGAATTACAGTCGGCATCAGCAGATGGAGGGATCTTTTGTTTTCTCTCTTTTTCCTTTTCTACTGCTTCTGTCAGCATGTGGATCTGACCTGGGAGCAGATTCAAAGAGGTGGGCACAGCCAGCTGCAGGAAGAAACAATTACTGTTTTAAAAAAAAAAAAAGTCTCCATTATAATAGCATCTTCTTACTCTTTCTACAGAGTGAGAGACATGTAAACACCACAAACCTCAGCCACAGATTGGATATAGCCTTTCCATAAATCACGAGCTTCTGTATTTGGGGCCTGCAGGAACAACAGAAGAGATAAAAAAAAAAAAAAAAAAACTGTCAGAAACAAGAGGAATCACCTGTGATAAGATTAGTTGCATGTATTCTACATATTCCCTTACAGTGAATTTGATAGTTCCATTCTTCATCTGGAGGTTGAATCGGGCTTCCTCCGAGTTACAGTCCTTTCTGGTGTCATCTGTTACTGAGATAAATCCACTGAGATCCAGTTTCTCTATGTACTGATGAAACACACACACACACACACACACACACACACACACACACACACACACACACACACACACAGTTACAAAGGCTTACCAAGAAGTGTTTTTGAAATAATAATCCACATCTGTGAATTCCTTTAAGAGGACTTACGCCACAGTCTCTTTTATCATTGAAGAAAAAAAGCACGTTTCCACACAGAGCAGTCCACAGTTTCCGAGATGTCTGCACAAACGCAAAGAGACGCACTGATTTAGAGACGGCTCGAGAAAGGTGAAGAATCCAGACATGTGGATCGATATCGAAAACAATGAGTGCCATAAAAAGTAACAGTAAATAGATACAGGGAAGGAAGAACATAAAGGAAATAGATGCAAGTTATGTCACAGGGAACAAAAACAACACAACAACAACAACAACAACAGGCTGACATTTCTGGAGAAGAGCTGATGAGTCATGCGATTATTATCACAACTGAAACCAAGAAACCGCGACAGAAACCAGTGCATGCTACTAATCACTCTGTGATTACTGTGAATGGTTTGGACCTAAGGGGAAAATCAATCAATGCGTCACTTGAGTCCCCTGTGGGAATGTGTTGGAGTGCAAGCCTGGTTAAACCCATCTTTGAGTGTATTAAACAAAGTTATAATCGTTTTCCATCCATTTTTAATTTTAGTTCTACTTTTTTTTTTTTTTTTACATTTTTCATTTCCAGGGTGGATTTTCTTGTTTCCAATTAGTTTCATTAGTTTCTAGTTTCTGTTGTTATGGTATGAGTGGTATTTAACACACTGTAGAAAGAACAACGCAACAATACAAACACTTGGTATGAAGTCATGCAGACGTCCCAGTCTCAGTAAACCGGTATGCCAGTGCCTCCTCAGACTTGTTTTGCCCAAAGTGAGAAAGACTAAAACTAAAGACAATTCACATATAATTTTATCTCATTTTAGTCTACATAGAAAGCGTTGCTAAATTAGTCCCAAGTGAAGCTCCTATTTTCCATCATACACAGACATGAGGACAGCTGGGTAAAATGTTGCCCTTAAATCTTATGTGCACAGTCTTATCAGTGATGGCCTGGCAGAACAGCCCTCAGGATTTATGACCTCTAAAGCTTGGAGTTCCTGGTATTATCAAATGATTACAACGCGAGCAGAAAAGAAGTCAGACCAGTTTGACAGGCAGAGAAAAAAAATGTCCTCAAAATGAAGACTGGCTTCTCTGCCACAGTACACAACTCTTAATGTGATTTCTGTCTTGCTCTTTTAGTACATACATGTGTTTCACAGGGTTAGCATCATAGAGCATTAAGCATGTCAACGCAGGGCAGTTTTATAACCTTAAGTAGGATCTTGTAAAGACAAACCAAGTAAAAAAAAATAAATAAAAAAATACTACACTGCTGTGCAAGTACAGGTTTGTGAATATTTGTGAACACTATGAATATTAAATGAACATGCCATTGGCCAAAGAAAGCACCGAGGTTCTCTCTGAAGATACTAAATGGCCCTGACATTAAAAAAATAAAATAAAAAAATGCTTAAAAAGGTTGACAGGAGTGTTAAGAGTAGATAAGATTTCTGACATGTTCTGCACATGGTTTGCACCTCAGTCAGCAGCAAACCTATTTCAGAAGTTAGGTGACTAATTGAGTTCTGATAATAAGAAAAAAAATATACAATTTTTCAAGGAAGAGCGGTCACATTTTTCCACTTCTAGCTTTTCATTTCGCAAGGATTTGCTGTTTTTCTTCCTCTTATAAAAAACAGTAAACAAGTCTCAGACAAAAACAAACAGGAAGACACTTCGGCTTCACCGAGTTCTGATGATTTATGACAATATATGGAGCAAATCATTAATCGATATGCCTACATGTCATATTTAAATTCCTGCCTTTTTTTTTTAAGTTAAAAACCTAAAGCTTTAAAGAAAAAAAACATCACAAAACTGAAAAGGAAATTTTTACAGTCCATGTGACTATGCAGCAGCACCTGCAAAAGCAAACACACAATCTCTGATTTACCTCATCTTTGAATGAGCTCTTCTCCAGGTATCCTTCATAGTAACAGTTTGGAAGCTGGTCTCTCAGTCTCCTTGTTCGCTTTGCCATCACTGCTCAGAATAAATCAGACTTTGCTATGAATATGTACCCAACTCCTCTACGATTGACTGAACGGAATTGGCTTGCTAGTCCTACAGCTGCTTTGTTATAAAACCCTTCACTTCGCCTCTGGGTCACGTCCTCAGCGCTGATTGGTCAGGGAGCGAAGTGGGCGGGTGTTTAAAAACCCAGGTGAGAGTCTCTGACGTAGAACTCTTTCACAAGGATGTAAACTTCCTTTTCCATTACCAAGTTTATTATTATACCATGATGAGTTTTTAATTGCACAAGAGCTGAAACAAACATAATAATATTTATGATTTTATTCCGGTTTCATTAAATACAGAGAAAACAAATCATCAATCATGAAGTTGTGGGCTGAAGCTGAGGCCCTTTTATAACTAGATATCATCAGGATATAACAAAAACATAAATTAAAGAATAAAAAAAATAAGTACATATGTTTTAAATTTGTTTAACACTTTGTTTTTTAGTTGGTTTTGTATTTTTTCTTTGAGCTGAGATGAACTAAACCATACAGTTTTAGGGATCATATTCTAATAGCCACCTTCTTTCACCTTTGTTTTGTACATCTTGTCCCATAATGCCTCTCAGTACGGCACTATTAGGGAACAGTTCAGTCTAAATAATGATTTTTATTTCAAGATATCCTATTTTTATACAGTACTGCAACAGTTTTTGCAATATTATTTAGTCTGTCAACAGAAGCTTTTTGGTAACCCACATGTCGTGCAGTAAACGTGTTCCACAGTCAAATCATGAAATCAAATCATGCACAGCTGCAGTGCTTACTGTGCTTCGTGTTGTGTAAAATTATCTGCTTGTCTGTTTCTAGATAAGGAAGTTCAGGCAGTGAAACAGTGAGTCTAAGATATTTGCATTTGGCGACAGTGGAAAAATCACAGTTACACACTGAAAAAATAAGTTATCAAATGCAATAATCCTGTGAAGGTTACGATATTGTTCAGTTGCACAAAAGCTGATGCACCTTAAGATCTTTTTGGAAGCTTAAGTTTAACACTATATATGCAATACTTTTAAATCAAGTGGAAATTGTGCGACTAGTTTTTTGCATTTCAGTTCAGGTATTTTGATGTCCCACTTCTTGTCTTTCAGTTAATCAGAAGATTTCCATAGAGGTTTCCACATATCTAGATATCATCACTGCAGCTTTTAGTAAAAATAGATTTGATCTGAGCTGTTTATCAGATGTAATGTGACAGGCCATGAGATTAATTGTACATTGTTTAAATCTTTTCAAACTTCAGGTTCTCTGTGGGTATTCTGAGAACGGTGCTGAGGGTCAAATGTTGCGTGAAAAATCAGTGAAATAATTGTGTGTTTTTCTCTCATTAAACAACATTGTGAGTACAAGCTGAACCTCAATAAATACAACTCACATTTGCAGGTGTAATCTCCAACAGAAAGACATTTGTGTTTACATCAGTTTCATGGCTTTTCCTCCTGTTGACAGAACTGTGCAAACACTTACAACAAAGTAAAAAAAAAACCATAAGTATAACTAACAGTGCCTGAATTTCTCCTTTGGGTGGGACAGTAAAAATGTGACCTTAAACTTAGCTCAGCACTGTTTGCTTTGTGATTGTATAGGTAAGTTATGAGCTTTACAAAGCTGCTCACGCTCAGTACAGTTTAACCTTAACAATCTGGGTTAAGGTCCAATTACACAGGGCTCATAACTGTATCACACATCATCATCATGTTGTTATTTTTACTTAAATAACTTTTAAGACTTCCCATCTGTGCTGGCTCAGAGGTTAACTCTCACAGCTGATCCCTCATCAGTCAATTATTTGGAATAAGTTAATATTATTTTACACTGTCAAATAAGACAATGTGTAAGCACCAGTGTAAAAAAAAAAAAAAAAAAAAAGCCATTGAGTTTGGAATGCTACTGTTTCCAAGGATAATATTGTAACCTTTTTGAGCCAACAGCACTGTTAGCACTGATAGTGTATATGATATTGTGTTAGATATTAAAGAAAGGTTAAAGCATTTTTACATTACTAGTGGCTAAATTATGTTTAAATGATCTTTTATAACAGAAGCCTCAGCAGTGTTTTCTATCAGGCAGTTTTATGGACGTGACAATGAGAGGACCTTAGTTCTCAAGCTATTACTTCATAACCACACACATACCCCAAAAAGTGGGATAGTTATATATTTATTATATTGAAGAATGGCCTGAAACAAAGTATAATTACTCAAGCTTAAGTACAGTTTGGATGTTTCCATATCATACTACTTTCTACATTCCTTTCACTACATTTATGTTAAAGCTTTAGTTATCAGTTATTTTGCAGACGTGGATTATTAATATGAAATAAGAGATATGATAAAGTTATATTACAACTCCAAAACAGAATGCAATGATTTGCAAATCTCATAAACCCATATTTTATTCACAATAGAACATAGAGATAAAATACCTCCATTTAAACATTTGATATTCAATTCACTTCAATTTTATTTATATAGCGCCAAATCGCAACAACCAGTCGTCTCAAGGCGCTTTATATTGTAAAGTAAAAACGATACAATAATTACAGAGAAAACCCAAAAATCAAACCAACCCTGTATGAGCAGCACTTGGTGACAGTGGGAAGGATAAACTCCCTTTTAACAGGAAGAAACCTCCAGCAGAACCAGGCTCAGGGAGGGGCAGCCATCTGGGGTTTAAATATATAGAGAGTGAAAAGACACCCCCCACCCCCAACAGCAGCCTAGGCCTAATGTTCTCTGTATTCTATTGTGAATAAAATATGGGTTTATGATATTTGCAAATCATTGCATTCTGTTTTTAATTTACATTTTACACAGTGTCCCAACTTTTTTGGAATTGGGGTTATATTATAGCTTCAGCTAGCCAGCAGTATACAAAGTAATACACATTGTTGGATCAATAATTATGGCCAAATAATATGATACAGCAAATGGCCAAAAGTGCCAGAAACAGCCTGCAGAGCATCTCAGTGTGACCCACAACTCCTTAATAGGAAAACAAAACAACACCCCAAAATCAGTGAAACAGAGCATTTATTAAGAATCTCAGAGCAAAGGACCACAATGAGTCTGTAAGGCTATTTGACTGTGTGTCAGTGCATTGTGCTTTATCAGTGACCTACACAGTGATGTGTAATAAAAAAAGATGGCAAAATGCAGTGTAATTAAACGATGGCAATCATTTACGTGGACTTTTTAATGGTTACAAAAGAAAAATGTTTCCTACATCTAATTTATATGATTCTGAAATGGACCATCTCCCATGATAAACAGTTTAAGCAATCACACCTTTTTTGGTACAATATGTTTCATGCAGGCAGTGCAGTGCTTCTTACAAGCTGTTATGTGGATAAGAAAAAAATGTAATTAAACAAAATAATAGCATAAAATGACAAGCAATTCAAAATAATAACTTTAAAGAAATAAAGTTACATGTAAAATAGCCTACAAGTACAATAACAGTAAACAAAATAAAGTTTAGAAAGTGAATTCAACAACAAAAATAAAGTACTGTAAAAACAAATACATTCATGGGAAAAAAGTCTGCACAGGACTCTGCATTGCTGAGAAAAACTGAATGCTTCCCATGATTCAGTAGCTCGTAGAACCACCTTTAGCAGCAATAGCGTGTTTTCTGTATGATTCTCTCAAACAGAATTTTGGCCCACTCTTGTTTACCACATTACTCCAATTCATTGAGTTTGCGTGCATTTGTGTCTACATAGCTCTCTTAAGGTTTTACAACAGCATTTCACTCAGGTTGATGTCTGGACTTTGGGCCATTACAACACCTTGATCCTTTTCATCACTTTCATCACGTGGCCAAACATCTCCACTATGTTCCTATCTGTTCTTGTGGTTTGTTCAGATGCTGATGAACTGCTCTGCTATGGTATTTTTAGAGAGAAAAGGCTTTCTCCTGGAAACCCCTCCAAACAGCTGTCATGAAATTTAACATTTAAAAGAATGAGTCTGAAATGTAGCTCTTAGGATTAATGATTTATAGAACTGTGGTGCTATATTTGTTGTAATTTCTGCTGCCCCCTTGGCCAGATCTCTCTTGAAAAATACATTTTTAATTTCAATGACATTTTTTAGCCGGACAAATAAAGGGTACATAAAAGTCACTTTGCCAAAAATGTGATTGCACCTTCTTACCTTGGGACAGGAATGTTCTTTCTGGCTGAAAATTACTTGATATCTTTCATGAGAAATATGTTTGAAATATGTCATTTACAACAGTTTAAATGCACGCAATAATTTTTTTTTTTTTTTTTTTTGGCAAATACCGGAAATCACTTTTTTTGCAGACGATCACTTTTTGGCACTACACCGGATAGCTCCCTTTCACAGTACGTGCAGCTGCGTACCGGCCAGTCACGTGACCGTGCCAGCGGCTCCGTTCTGTGCGCATTGTCTCTCGTCATCTTGGCGCACCACCCTGGTTTGGGCAGGGAAACCTTCTCTCATCACCGCAATCTCAGTAACGAGGGTGATTGTATCAAAGGATGGGGAACAGGGACGATGAATATGACTTCTTGTTTAAAGGTAAGGTAAGGGGAACAAGTGCTGTTTTATAGACGGGGTTTAGCGTAAGTTAGCATGCTAGCTGCAGTACGCCCCGGTTTAAAATTAGCTGGTGGTGGTGGTAGCTAACTGTAGCTAACCCGAGCCTCTGTTTTTTGTTTGTTTGATTTGTTTTAAATTATTTTTTAAAGCAAGTTAAAAGCATCACTTACCGTAATTAATTCCATATTTCCTGTTACTTTGGGTGTGGTGCCGCTTCTTTTGTGTTAAGGTTTACCGCTAGCAGTTGGGGCTTTTTTTTTCTTTTCTTTTTTTTTTACCGAAAGTAGGGCGTGTGGCGCTGCAAGCTACTGGTTAGTCAGACGGATGGAACCATTACTTCTGCATTAATTAAACTTTACTGGCATGGAAGAGAAGTTTCCCTTTGTGATAGCCATACGTAAACGTCTGCTATTCAAGGAGCTCCAGCAGTGGCCTGCTGCTTAGGCTGTCTCTTGAAGTCAGATGGATTTATTGGGAAATCAGGAGTCCTCTTTGTGGTTCAAAAAACTGTGGCCTGAGGGTGGAAATTCACTCCCAGTGAAAGCAAAGAGGAGGAAACTTCAGTAGAGCATTGTTTTGCTCCCAGGTATTATCCGAATCAGAAAAGGACAACATTTTCATACCAAACAAATACTAAAGGTCTCTGATCACACCTAGGACTACAGATTTTATTGTCAGATGAGACCACAAAAGAGGTCATCCTTATTTTGTCCCGTGTGAACCTAATCTGAGATCTGTGACACACTATGAATGTAGTAGGTTAAAACCTACAGTATCAAAGTAAAGCAAGATGGTTTCCCAGATCTAGTGAAGCTTGTAAGATACTGATGACTTGTTACGACACAGGAATAAGAGGCCTTGAGAAACTGATGAGTCAGATTTCCCAGAGAGCAGGATATTGGCAACTTCTTCCTGCCTCATTCCCAAAAGGGCAAAGTCTGATATCTGCAGATAGAAAGCAGCAGTTCAGCACTTTCAGCTTGGTTGTAAATTCTGCAGTAAAATCTGTTATTCTGCTATTGAAAATGAGTCAGTTTAAATTAAGTGTAAAAACAAAGTGAGAATCCAGTCACTGGTCATGGACTCCACTCTGGAAGACTTGATAAAACTTTCTGTTCTTTCCAGTTGTACTAATCGGAGACTCTGGAGTGGGGAAAAGTAACCTGCTGTCCCGTTTCACAAGAAATGAGTTCAATCTGGAGAGCAAGAGCACCATCGGGGTGGAGTTTGCCACCCGAAGCATCCAGGTGGACGGCAAGACGATAAAAGCTCAGATCTGGGACACAGCTGGTCAGGAGCGCTACAGAGCGATCACCTCAGCGTGAGTATTTTCTGTTTGTCTAAACTAGCTTCCACAGTCACACTGAGGTGGGGGTTATTGTATTCATCTTGTTTATGCTGTTTTGACTAGGTATTATCGGGGTGCAGTTGGCGCTCTCCTAGTCTACGATATCGCCAAGCACCTGACATATGAGAACGTTGAGCGCTGGCTGAAAGAGCTGAGGGACCACGCTGACAACAACATCGTCATCATGCTGGTGGGAAACAAGAGCGACCTCCGACACCTCAGGGCTGTGCCCACTGATGAAGCCCGAGCATTTGCAGGTCAGTCACTCTAAGATGTAATTATCCTGAGCAGTCTGTGCACAGTATGAGTTTGTGCATATTTCAAGTGTCAAATGTCTCTTTTCGCATTAGAAAAGAACACACTCTCGTTTATTGAGACGTCAGCGTTGGACTCCACAAATGTAGAAGAGGCATTCAAGAACATCTTAACAGGTAGGAACAGGAAACAACAACACAGTGTAACATCTAAGACACTCAGAAAGGGCATGTGCTGAACTCATAATACTGGTTGCGACCAGTTCGTATAATTTCATTAAACATTTCAGTATAAATTGTCACTGTGAAGTGACCTTGAAGTCAGCTTTTTAAATGGCTGTTAATGATAAATTAGTGTAACTACATTAACTCATTTATTTATTATGCATAATATTTTGACCATAGTTTTTATTATCTTCCCGCGCAGTATAGAGCAAAATTGTTTTGCAGAAGGTAATAAGACGTCTGCTGAAGGGTTATCTATTATGAAATGGGGCTGTAATGTTATCCTGACTTCCATATTTATTTTATATTTTCATTAATCGCAGGAAGAGTATTATTAAAATATGACAAATTGTGGCACATTGTGCCATGCATTATGAACAATGCACATTGTTCTGCAATTCATGACACCCATCTCAATAAAAGTTCAAATCTAAATTGATAATACCATACAAACATCCATCCATTTTCTCGGCTTATCTGGGGCCAGGTTGTGGGGGCAGCAGCCTAAGCAGAGAGGCCCAGAAAAGGCTTGCTTAGACACCTCCTCCAGATTATCAGGGGGAGCACCAAGGCATTCCCAGGCCAGCTGAGAGATATAATCTCTCCTGCGTATCCTGGGTCTGCCCGGGGGCCTCCTCCCAGTAGGACATGCCTGGAAAACCTCACCCAAGAGTCAGACACCTCAACAGGCTCCTTTTGATGTGAAGGAGTAGCGGCTCCGTGCCGAGACTCCCCCAAATGACTGCACTCCTCACCCTGTCTCTGAGGCAGAGCCCAGCCTCCCTTCAGAGGAAGCTCATTTCTACCACTTGTATCCGCGCCTATTAAAAGTTTCAGGGCTAGATTAGAGTTATAGTGTTTTTCTATGACAATGTCAAGACTGTAGCTCCATCCGGTGGCAGATGGCTGCATAACATCTAGAACAACAATTTACGAAATTTGGCATCAATTAAAATATTATAAATTAGATTAAATAACTAGTTTGTCATACCAAGTGATGATTAGTCATCTAGTTAACTAGTCACACACATCCCTAGTAAATTCACGGTGTTAATTTAATTTGTTTATTCAGTGGGCTGTTCCAGATATTGGGTCTACAGTACTGTGCAAAAGTCTTGATCCATCCCTCATTTCTTTATATTTTGTTTCCAAGGACCCAGACTTTGTTGTAATTTTTTTAAAGTGGTGTTGAGCAGCAGTTCTTCAGGCTTTATGATCTTTCGAAGCTTATCTTTGGACATTGGTTGTTTTTTCACTCATTTTCAGGTCATTCCTTTTACCTGACCATTTTCAGAGTTTTTTTGTTTGTTAAGCCATTTAATTTTGTTGAATCATTCAACCATAAAACAAGGGATGTACTAACTTCCCAAAGAACCCATTTTAAATGGTGTCTTTAGGCACTTTGTTATAAGCAGCAGAAACTGAACAAATGGAGGACACAGGAAGAAGTGGCAGGCCTAAAAAACTATCTACAGCAGATCAACAGTATCTGAAAGTCATGTCCTTAAGAAATGGGGGGAAAAAATAGGTGAATGGGTGTCAAGAGCCATTGTTAAGGAAGGGAAAGGCTGAGGGATGCTAAATCACCCGAAATGTGGATTAAAAATCAGTGGCAACAGGTGTTCTGGAGCGATGAATCAAAATGTAGAATTTTTGGCTCAAATCGTCATCGGGATGTACAGAGGAGGTCAGGAGAGGGGTGCAACAGTGAGTGTCCACAGCCAAATATGGTGGAGGCTCTGTTGTGATTTGGGGGCTGCAATTCAACCAGTAGTGTTGGAGATCTCGTCAAAATTGATGGAATTATAAACGTAGAAAAGTACGATCAGATTTGATCCACCATGCAATACCAAAAGGCTTCAGCATGTCAATGGACCCAAACACATTGCCAGTGCAGTAACATGTATGTTAGTTGTGTACCAATTAAGGCTGAAATATTAAAACTATAAATACTGTGCACACTTTAATGTTTATTAATTGTGAGGATTTAAGTAGGTCTCATAACAAATGATTTCTTCAAGTACATTTTAAAAATTTTTTATTTTAGTTTGATTTGTAAACACAACTTAAATTTTACTCTGTCAGATGTTTTCATTAATAACACATTTAGTTAAGTAATTAAGTAAAAATTTTATTCTTAGGGCTAGTCCCAAGCCCAGATAAATGGGAGGGTTGCATCAGGAAGGCCATCTGTCATAACAGTCTGTCCGCAGTCGAGACTCCTCTGAAAATAAGCAGCTGAAAGTACATTTTATATTTAAGCTGTACAGCCAGTTAAGTAAGGAGAATAAGTAGGAAATTTTAAAGTTAAATGATGAACACTGCAAAAGTCTCACTTTATCTTGAATTTCTTTCTGCAGAAATCTACCGCATTGTGTCACAGAAGCAGATAGCAGACAGATCTGCGCACGACGAGTCTCCAGGCAACAATGTCGTCGATATCAGTGTCCCACCGACCACTGACGGGCAGAAGGGCAACAAACTCCAGTGCTGCCAGAGCCTGTGACGCTCGGTTTAATGACACTCATCCCCTCCTCTACATTCACCTCGACATCACATCACCTGTGCACTTTTTCTCCCCGTAGCTCTGCTCACGGCCAACTCCCTCACTACTTTAACCTCGCTCCTTTTTTTTTTTTTTTATACCTTCTGTTTTATAAAGTACTTTTGAAGTCACTCGTGCTCTTTTCTTCTGCCATGAAAGAAACATTTCAGAAGCCTTTATGTGACTCAGTCTGTGTGAAGGTACCTGTTATGCAGGAGCAAGGCAGTCGCTGCTGTCTTACTGAAGCCTGTGAAGTTGTTTGAACTGAAACACTGTCCTGTAAAGGGAGGTTGTGAGATACATTTCAGTGGGTACCACTAAATGGTGTTGTGTAAATAAACTACAGTTACTCCAACCAGGTGAAGCAGTATTGTGCTGTTTGACAGTGTGGCTCTTACTTCCTTCTTACATCATGCCAAAAAATATCCTCATTATGTATTTATTGAAGATCTGGCTGAAGTCATCATTGTTTTACTTTCAGTTTAAGAACTGTATAAATTTACAATAAAATACTTGACTGAAGCAATTTGTTCAGTTGATATTTAACATGCTCTGATATGTTTTTCTCATCAAGTTACAGAAATGTACTCAACTTAAAATTAGACACAGAAACTTGGAATGAAATATTGTCATTTTAACTCCAGCTGCTGAAGTCAGATCAATATTTTACATTTGGGCTCACTTTATAATTATGATTCAGTAATGTAGGCAAAAAGCATTAAAATGATAAATGGACTGTTAAAGTTTTCCGCTCTGACTCATTTAGTTTATCACTTTTTACGCATTCAAATTCAAGCAATTTGGGGCTCGAAAACTGATCCAAGGACACACCCAAGGAACCTCCAACCTTCCAATAACATGACCCACTCTACCTCCTGAGCCCATCACTGATTACATGTTAATGTGTCATACAACTCTGGTCATTTGAGGACTTTTTAAAGTAAGAAAATTGGGTTTCAGGAATCTGAAAATCAAGTTGCCCGTATATTTAAGTAAAATATTAAACAGTATCTTTTAGGATAAATCCCATCACCATGTTTTTAATCTTGAACTATGGTAGAGTAGTTTTGGATGCAAAATTATTATTTTATACAGAAGTTTGATGTAGCCCTCAGTTTCTCTTCTGTCTGGAACAATTTCTCTTCCTTTTTCTTCTGCTTTTCCAGTTCGAGGTCACAGGGGCTCCAGCTGTCATAGGGTGACAGGCAGGGTACATGCTGGATAGGCTAGCAGTCTGTGATAGGGCTAACAGAGAGACAGCCATTTACCCTCACATTCGCACCTATGGCCAATTTAAAATCACCTATTAATATAACTTCATGCAGGTTTTTGGACTGTGGGAGGAAACCGGAACACAAAGGCCCTAAATTTGAATCCAGGACCTTCTTGCTGTGAGGCAACAGCACACCACAGTCCTGCTCCCACAAATGTCTTATAACTGGCTGCCCCTTACAAACAAAAGACTTGAATAGTAGGTGAATGGACCTCATCTGCTCACAGCTAGTTCTGTGCCCTTGATGACCATATCGTATCAGTGTTCATTAATATGCAGAGTCGAGAAACCCTGTCTGAAACTGAGCGTTTGGCTTACAGAGATTACTTATACATACACTGACCATTTTATTTGAAACTGGCTGTGTTTAATATGAGCGTTGTATCAATTCACACTGACCAGCCACTTCATCCAGTACACCTTGCTAGTACTGGATAGGACCTCCTTTTTTTTTGGAAGCCATCCGAGCACAGTGAATTCACTGTCATGTTCAAGAAACCAATTTGAGCTTTGTGACATGCTGCGAGCAGCCGTCAGAAGGTGGGTATACTGTGGTGATAATGGGACGGACATGATCAGCAACAATAATCAGTAGATTGTTGTAAGAAAATATCCCCCACACCATTACCCCACCAGCAGCAGTCTGAACTGTTGATACAAGGCAGGATGGGTTCACACTTTCATGCTGCCTGTGCTAAATTCAGACCCTACTGGATGTCGCAGCAGAAATCATGACTCATCAGACCAGCCAGTGTTTTTCTAATCTTCGCTGCTGGTGAGCCCGTGTAAATTGTATCTTCAATTTCCTGTTTTTAGCTGTTAAAATAGCCACCTGGTGTGGTCTTCTACTACTGTAGCACAGCTTCAAGGTTCAAAGTGCTGCGCCTTCCAATATCCTCTTCTGCATACCGTGGTTGTGATGACTGTTTGTGTGAGTTACTGTTTCCTTCCTATCAGCTCAGAGCAATGTGGCCATTCTCCTCTGACCTCTGGCATCAGCAAGTGTTTTCACCCAGAGAACTGCTGCTCACTGGATAGTTTCTCTTTTTGGGACGGAGATGGTTGTGTGGGAAAATCCCAGTAGATCAGCAGTTTCCAAAATACTCAGACCAGCCTGTCTGGCACCAATAACCATGCCACATTTTTATCAGCTAACTTCTGCATTTGGATGCTCTGCTTGAACTTCAGGAGTCGTCTTGGCCACGTCAAATTGTACCTAATGAAGTGACCAGTGAGTGATTATGTGTATATAATAAGTCCCATTTAAATGTTGGTAAATACATATATTTTTGTAATATATTGCTGCTTTTACATGAGTAAAAATCTTCTGTAGCTCTTTCAGTTCTGTTGTTTTTTTGGACAACTATCTAGATAACTTTGCCTGGAAAAAATAAAGTTACACTGTCCTTTAAATCTGGTTAAAAAAAAGAAAAACAAGCCTTTTCCTAGTTGTACTTAGTGTCTACTGTGATTAAGAAAGATCCCTTGGTTAGAATACAGTACTAACTTCAGTGACCATATCAGGATACCAGTTTCAGTGCTGTGAAACAGTACAACAAAATTTACATCTGTAGACTGCAACTGCTGTTGCTGAGGGAAAAAACAGGCAAGTAGGAAGGCAGAAGAAACAGCTTTTAGCATCGCTTTGACCACTAATAATCACCTGCTAAAAACATTTTTTCTTCCTGGAGAGCAGACGCTGTTTAAAAAAAAAAAAAAAAAGAAGCATATTTTGAACTTATGTTTTTCTAAGCTGCTTATGCTGCATGCAACGGACAGGAAGCGGATATTCAGCGAGTCTCCACAGATACTGTAGCCGGACTCGACATTAGTAGTCTGTTTTTCCATTAGGATTAGCACGCTCACTGAGCTGAGGTCCAAAACAGACTTAAAGTAATGACATGTCGTCATCACTGGATTTAGAGAATGATTTGTAAACATCCATATCACCTACAGTATATCAGTGTCTATATGACAAACCTTTACCTCATAAATGGTTACACAGCAGACAAGTACTGACAAAATATCACTAGCAAATAAATGAACTCATCGTTTATGATTATGTTTTATTTGCTTTGCAAACATTTCTTGGCTGATTGCAGGTACCAGTATATTGATGAAGACATCCCTTCGCCCCACAGCACACTATAAACATTATAGTACTTAAAAATATTTAAAAATACTGAGCAATATGAATAACAGATGAAACAAAAAAATAACACAGAGTTCACAAACGTGTTATAACAACATTATTAGTAACTGCGTGTTCATTTGTGTGAGTATCAACAAAGAAATTTTAAAGTCCCTTTCTATATTTGGTTTCCAGAGTCAAATTTGTCATAAAAGTGCCATGCCGCATTTTACGCTCTCTTTTCATGTTTCTCTGAAACATAAATTCTCAGCAGCCAAAAATGGAGAAGTGTTGCAGAGGTTGATGCAACTCTGCAGACTCACAATTCAGGAAATGGGTTTGCATTACTTAAAAAAATTCAGTTATTTCTCGCACTTCAGCCTGACGTTGCCCTAACAGATCCCAGTATTTTCTGGGATAAAGTCGCACTGATGACAAACAGTAAACACACGGATGATCAAATTAATCATAAGCTTGTAAGACAGACGAGCACACCGACCACAGTACTGCAGGGTGTAATCCTTTGTTCTGCCATCGGTTTAAAAAAAAACAAAAAAAAACACACAAACAAATGTTTAACTGGGGCAGAAAGTGGATGAACTGAGCAAGAAAGAAATCTACCAAAATGAGCTGGTAATGTAAACAGGAGGCCAGGGCAAGGAAATGACTTGTTACTGGTAATGCAACACTGAAAGAGGGAGGATAACACATGCATATGCCTGCTATCAACTTCCCTCCTCAAAACAGACATCTTTACATGACTAATGCTTCACAACACAAGTAACCTACTTAACTTGTAACCTCATTTCAGGTTACCACATTTATGCAGCATTTAAATGAACCAAGGACATGAGGGGAAAGTGTATGATGCTTACTGGAAACAAAGAATTTAATTGATGTGATTTGTCTGCTGAATGTTACCAGAAGCCCTTTTTAAAAACACATTTCCCTCTTATAAATTCTACATCACCACACGCCACTTTAGGTTAATAAATTACTATTTAAGCCTGATTGTTTTAGATGTAAATATTTAAACAAGACACCAAGAATGATGAACTTCCTAGAAAGTTAATCAAAAGGCATCACACAGTTTAATCACCATTAAAACGTCAAGAAGAAATGAAGAGTTATAATTCCTATCTTTAGAATTAAAATTAAAAAAAAAAAAAAAAATCACCAAACAGATCATCATCAGGTTAGTTTTAAGCTTGCACTGCTTTCAACTGCACCTTTAGTGAAGCCATTTTTTCATACACTCCGCTAAATAACAAATCTATTAAATCGATTAAAAATTTCACACCAATACTGAGCTTTACAGGCTTCATTAGGTCCACTGAATTAAGTTATTTTTTTAGTATTAGATGTATTTTGGGGAGTTTTTTTTTTTTTTTTAATCTTCAAGCCTGTCCTCCCTGTGGACAGCATGCGTAAAAAGCAATTAGCAATCTCCCTGTAACCTAAATTAAGTAGAATGAAGAAATAAACTATGTCCCAAAACTGGACCATGATATGACCTGGAAATCTGAACACCAGGCACACACTGTAGTTTGTGATCAACTTTGGCTATCTCTCCACTGCACCAACGCAGCCAGTCCCAGACGCGTCTGGTCAGCAACATCAAAATATTGCCGGTTACCTTTACAGAATACCAGTGGTAAAAATCCCAGATTAAGACCAACTGTTTAAACGGGACTTAAAGGACAGCAGGAATTTTCTGACTGTTGTGATCATGGAAAAAACAGACAACAGTGTGAATATAAAATGCCAATCATTAATAACAAGCAATACAAATAACACTTTAGTTCACTGCCCCAGCCACCAAACAACACTTGTGATGGAGTTTTTAATCCATCTATATAAATATAAATACCTACTTGTTAAGTGTTGATAATACAAGAACCTCTATGAGGACGCCGTTAAACCCTACTTCAGTAGGAATAGGAAATTCATTCTTAAGTGGTTTAAAAAAATTATTTTAGAATACAATAAGAGTTAAAAAAAAAAAGAAAGAAAAATCCCCCCAAAATATTAACAGTGCTGCTTGCATGCATAACTGTGCACGTTGGTAGAGGTGTCTTTGTGTACTGTGAAGACCCCGATGTCCACAGTGTTTTATTGCACAAATCTCTGCTTTACGAATGTTATGCTGCTGTCTGGACTCGGATGAGATGTAAAAGCTGATGAATAAATGAAGAGTTCCGAACTGAGTTTCCTCTCAGCTGGCATATCCAGATGTGACTGAAATGTAAATCAAAGATCAAAGCTTTTCATTTTTACATTATAGACTAATTTGTGATTATACAATTAGATCCTCAGTGGGTAGAGAACAGAAGGCCCAAGTAAGTAAGTGCATGCCCACACAATACACGATTACACATGTATGTAGCAGTTACTGCTATCATTGCAACACACAATGAAAAGTCCTGCTACGCCTGACAATCGATGCGTTTTTAAACTAAGTAGGACAATCATTAAATTTCAGTCCTCTTTAACAAGTTTACCCAGTCCATCTTTTATTTTTCCACTGTCACGTGTTAGCCAGTTACATCATCACATCTCTGATGACAAGACGCAGCTTGGATCGGTTTCCACACGCCTCCGCCGTTCTTCAGTGGCTTTGCATAAACTTCGTCAACACGAGACACGAGGACAGGCAGACTCCATTTGAAGTGTGCTAATTCCTGCATCCATGTGAGGATTATAAAACGCTACGTGAAAAAAATATGAACTGATGGTGCAAAGGAGAAACAAAGGATGAAAGCAACAGAAGAAAAAAAAAAAACCCCCACAGGTGCTTCTTTAAAGTCAAAACTGTGGGCAGGATGCATTAGGAATCAGCCCTCGTACACCAAAGATACCATTATCATCTACGATCTCCATTTCCTTTCATACGATGCTCTCACTGGCTGACTTTTTCATCAGTTTAGTAGAGAGTAAGGAATGCTGGGAAGAGTTAGACTCCTTGGCTTCAGGAATGAGCAGACGAACTTTCTGGTTTGTTCTCCTCCACTCAGAGTAGAGCTGACAGTGGTAGCGGAATGATACCTGAGGAAAATGCAAGGACAGCGTTATACATCAGCTTTTCCAAGTTAAAATGCCTGCTTTACAGTAGTAATGTATGCAAATTCATTTTTACCAAAGTCCAAAGGACGTAGATGGTGAAAAGGGCAATGGTGAGAGCAATGAGGCCCACAGCCTGCAGCCAGCTCCTCAGCTGAAGATGGTCCTGAGCGCCCCTCAGGCAAAGCCAGCCAGAAATGGCTGCTAGAGGAGTGATAAACAGGAAGCACACCATGTCACAGAACAGCGTTCGCTTCTCATTTCGGGGGCCAGGATCCCGCAGCCACTGTGGAGTAAGACGTAGGAGTGAGGAAAACATGGAGAAGTCAGAGTGAGGCAACGACCAGATAATCAGAGAGACGTTGACTAAGACGCAAGCAAGCAGAGAGATGCTAAATGAAAAAGATAAGATCAAAAGCACCCTCACTTTCATATACGCACACTCACTCACAAACAGCAGCCCAACCAAGATGAATGAAGAGGATGAGAAGAAGGATTGCTGCAGACAAGGCAAAGGGCATTGACCTTTGTTACCTCTGTGAGAGGCCTCGGTCGGCGCTCGATGCTGAACTCTGTGTGGCAAAGCTCACAATAGCTGGTGTTGGAAGACGACAGCCACTTCTCTAAGCAACTCTTGTGCACTGTACCCAAAGTACCTGTGCAGTCACACGGGGACAGGAGACCCTCGCTGCTGCCTCCCTCGTGGCAAATACGGCAAATGGGACCATCACTGAGATAAAAATACAAACATTTTTTAAAAAGGGCAGGCCATGTATGCATAAAACACAGCAAAGGTTTTGTGTGATCAATAGAAAACTGGCTGGAACCAGATGCCATTCCATTCCAATGAGAATAATGACAATATTGAATGAGTAAAAAAAAAAAAAAAAAAGCAAAATGGAGAAGTGTGTGAGGCAAAAAGTTCACCAACTTCTTCCATTAAAATAACATTTTTCTTGGTTTCATTTTTCTTATTTTCCCTTCAAGGTCATCTCCTTATGTGCCTCTGGACCACAGGTCATTAGGTCACATCAGCACTGTTTGCAATTTCACCACAGGCCTCAGAAAAACGACTTCTCATCACTGAGGAGTAGCTGCCATCGCTGGTGATGAAAGCGCGGACTCTGGCGATGAGCCACAGCAACGTTTGGTTCAAAAGTACAAGTACAAGGGTGGCACAACAGGTCAGAAGCGTGACCAGGATCGTGCTCGTCAATGTTTCGACATTCACCGGGTCGTGTGCAGAGAATTTGTCACTCAAGGCTGTTATCGCTCAATTCTACTTTATTAGCTGTTTCAGGGAGAAAATGCAGAACTTGCAGAAGAGTTCACTTAGTGCTGCAATTAAGGGCTATGTGAACTAACTCTGATAGCCCCAACTCTAAGCAACATGTCATTAAGCTTTTTCTGCAGGTGAGAGAACGTTGCATGAGGACTGCTTTCCGATGCAGATGTGATACAGCCAAAAGGATCCAAATCATATGATCACAAGCTTCACATGTATCATTGTTTTGGGAGAAAAAGTTATAAATATGCTATTCCAAGTCTTTAATGATAACCATACAATTACACTAAAGAAAAAGGCCTACAAATTTCATTCTAGGATCATAATTTCTACAAAATGTGCCAGATAACAGTAACATTCTTAGAGTCCTACCTTTGTGCACTCATGGGTTTGAGCACAGAGGACAACAGCCGTCCATCTATGGCTGTGACCTGGGTGACGTAGAGCGCCTGGCACCCGTCGCCACCCGCTTCCTCCACGCTCTTCCACAGGCCTGTGCTGCTGGCACAGTCACACAGAGAGCCAGGGAGGTGGCAGCACCCGCCGGTCGTCATTGTTACCGGGTCCATTCAACGGCTGCACGGCTGGACCGGAGGGTGTGAAGGGTTGGAGGTGAGGGAGGTCTGGGGGAGTGCCAGGCACAAACTGTTCCTGCTTTTCACTTGTGTTTCTGCAGAGAAACAGACACACACAGATCATTTATTTTTGTTTTTTAAAAAAAATATCTGTGTTGCAGAGATAGTAAGTAGATTAATTCCAACTGAATTACTTGAGTAATTCAATTTTATACCACTGCAAATGCTCAAAGTAAATAAACGGATCAAAAAATGTCAAGGAACTATTAAATATTTTTGAGTGCTAGAGTCTGCACTTGTGCATTAATACTGTGGTGTCCAGATTAGGCATGTTGGGGAAGTTCTGGGTTTGCAGAAGCAAATTATGAACATTAACTAATGTATTATGCATGCTCTGTCATACTGAGTCGTTTTATGTTGGTTCAATTATGTTTACAGCCCAGCTGCTCAGGCTGTGTTTTATTGAGCTTTGAGTTTGAATTGCACCATTGTTTGCAATAACTCACCTACCCACTTCCCTCATAATGTTCCTAGCACCACAAACGGAAGTCAGCAACTGGGTTATTAACTAGGAGTGTGTACAGACTTATACACATTTCTGTGTAATTAAAGAAATGAAAAAATACATTCAGTTGACTCGTAAAACTGAGACAACTAAGTCATATTTACTAAGAACATCACAGTTAACTATTTTCACTGTTTTTTAATATAGCTTATAACAATATATCTTGATATGCTGAAATTGTGACATTAGAGTTTGCCTGTCATTTGGCTCACTGTGGCGACTGTGACAGTTACTTAAACGACTGTAGTGTGTTTCACGCATGATTAATTTCCTTCCACGTGGGAACAGCTTAAAGACGTTCCCACTAAAAGACATTCTGTCATTTACAAGAAAGCTGTCTATTTGGAGGAAGGCCAGTTTGCCCAAAAGCAAGCATGAGGTCAGTGAGAGCGAGTGTGATGTGCAGCAGCCTGATAAACAGCTGTCTCAACTCAGATAACCCATCCCTACAGATAAGACACGTACAACATTATTTCCTGCTGCCTGAGAAAAAATATGCTATTCTGTACAGATTAATTACACATCTATCAAATAGGCTACTTTTAAATAATTTTTATGTTATTGCTAGTGATCAGTATTTTGTATTCTAGCTTTAATGGTGAATTTGGGGGATTCATTACTGAAAATGCTTGATAATTATGTCAATATTTGAAATATTTTAAAGAACTACTAAGCTACGAGTCTGTTGTTTATGTGGGTTAATACTGGGTCAGTGTTGTTAATAAAAGCTCTGTAGAACTGTACACATCCTGGTTAAACTACGTTTATACCCAAACCAGTATAATCTTGCATGTCCAACACTTGATTGTTTTTTTTAAACAGGAGATTTGACAGAGCAGATAGTGCAGAAATGTTTGTGTCAGTTTATGAGATTTTGTTGTTCAATCTCCTTATGATTAATACAAGAATTTAGACCCCTGCAATCATTTAAACCCTCACTATGAATGTGACCAATGTGCTGTTTTTAACCCTCACATCTGAGAAAAGATGATTTAACATGAAGGAAGCATCTCACTGTTTCAAAAATTTTTTAAAAAGTTAGACAACAAAGCCTTTTTCTGATTATTTATAGCTCACTGTAGTTGAGTCACATGCTTATGCACTTTGATTTCTTAAATCCTGAATTAAGATGTCCAGATGATGGATAGCTTTGTGATACTGCAAATATTAGTTAAAGCCTGAAAGCCTGAACTTGATGAGCTGTTATCCCATACAAATCCATGGTTTCCCTTTTGCTGCTTGGTGTTATTGTTTATGCATACTGACAGAGCATAAGTGGGGGGGGGGGGGGGGGGGGGGGGGGGGGGGTGATTAAGAGAGAGCACAATCCCTGACCCAGATAAACAAGGAGGTAACCCCCAAATTAAGGCAACCACTGACTCTATTAAGCCATTGTTTTCTGAGTCTTTTAAACATAAGCTGTATGTATGGATTTTCAGACCCCGTCAGCTGGGGAACATAAATGCGTGGATTTTTCAAGCCCAAACTCTTCGATTACACGTTGACTTAATGATTAATGAAGACTTTATTACAATGAAAAGCCATCATAAGTTACATGCAGCCATAAACATGTACTCAGCTTTCAAACTGGGATCATTTTCTTACATTGTGACTAACAGGAACTAACCACTGCAGACAGATGTGGGAATTTGACCCAGACTATTGTCTGGATCAGAGTTGAATTATGATATCGTACAATTGCGCGACAGCTTAAATAGGCTGTGTACAGCTCTGCTGTACTTTACACACAGATAAACAACTACTATCCAACTTCGTCTTACTGAGCATTTCCTTATAAAGGAGCATTTTACCCCGTAGTTTCACTTTCACGGCAGCTGTGTTGTTTGCTAGCTGTCAGTGAACTGCTAGCCGTTGGCTTGGTGGAAAAAAACAAACAACAAAAAAAGCAAAAAACAAATAAAAGCTAACATCTACTCACCCCGTGTCGTTTTCTTCTTCTTAGCGATGTTTTACTTCTGCTGCCCGCAAAAGCTCGCATTTCCTTCTCTATTCATGTTTAATAACTATGCATGAGTGAACAGCACAGGCGGCTAATGCTGAAGGCTGCTCAGTCCAGGGCTGAACCAGCTAGCAGCTTCTCAGCTGATAACAGTCAGGCCAGGCTTCCGCTTTCCCTGGGCTTTAAATACCCCCCAGAGGCTCAACATCATCATCAGCTGCCTGTCTCTGCGGTGAAGGAACAGGGCGGCTCAGAACACAAACACAATCCCAACGACGGCTATAAATGTGGCTGTGAACAGCAGCGTGCCAAAGGGAGTGGCGCTAACAGGAAACATCATGCTCACAGAGACCGGAACGGGCATTTAATTCAAAACAGTTTACCACACACTGTTAGCATACATGTTTTATTTTTGTTGTTTGTTTTTAATCCGAGCACATTTGCATTTTGCACCAGTTTTTATTTCTGTTTTTATTCCGCTTTTAGTTCCCTTACACTTCAGTTAGAGTGTACGTCCCCATTTAATTTGCTTGGTTTAATTGACAATAGTTTAAAAGTACCCACTTTAAATTGATAGGTTTATATTTGCCACATTAATTAAAGGTATCAGCAGAATGTGAAAAAAAAGCAATCACTTTGACCTGTCTGTCAAACATTTATATAGTGTTGAGGAGATATAAACTGGAGGGCCGGCTGTATTTTGTAGTGTAATACCAGTTTGTACCACAGGATAGTGCAGTGAATCAATGTAACCTT
This sequence comes from Archocentrus centrarchus, assembly GCF_007364275.1. Taxonomy (NCBI): domain Eukaryota; kingdom Metazoa; phylum Chordata; class Actinopteri; order Cichliformes; family Cichlidae; genus Archocentrus; species Archocentrus centrarchus. Next base: position 26,271,423 of record NC_044349.1, on the reverse strand, counting down.
TACTTAACATTACTTACAGTGCTAAAGTCTTGAGCCACTCCTTATAAGTTACCTAAAGAAAATCATTTCAGCTTTCGTTCTTAAGGCCAATTTTTAGTTGCATTTCAGCTAAAAAAAAAAAAAAAAATGATTTGAAAAAAAAATCCACCTAAAATCACATTGGTTTAGCCAGCCCGGGTGGTGATCAGGAATAGCCACAACTAAGGTCAGTCACCTTATCTAAACAGAGCAGCTTTTCAGTTCCTGAAGAGACGCACAAAAAAGAAGCAACTGAAGGCGACTGCATAAAGGCCCACTTATGCAGCATTTAGCGATGTCCAAGGCTTTAGACTTTAAACAGTCATTCACTGCAAAGGAGTTTCATCCAAGTATTAAAAACCCCAGTTATTTTAGTCACCTCGTTTCCCGTTTTTAAATACCAATGTATTTCGCCAAGGTTGTCAAGGTGGAGAGGAGGTGGGCGCACACAGTGTCAGGTTTATTGTTCTCTAGAAACAATTATTTTTAACTACATGTACAAACAGGAACCTGTACTAAGGTCTATCTGGTATTTTTGTACTGAAAGGTAGTAGCATGAAATAAGAGGCCCCAAAACTGACTTTTTGCTGTTTGAATGAGGTTGGGTTGATTTGTTATTTTTATACTAGAAATATTTACAAGAAATAAAAACTACATGAAATGTGATTATATTTCGGATAAAAGCAGGAATAAACGTAAGGTCCTAAATGTTTTTTTTTTTTAAGAAAACAGAAATTTATAATATATACATTTTCAAAAGTTGGTTTGTTAAATGATCCCATACACCGGAAAAGCCACTACAAGCCATCTGTTAACAATTAAAATGACCCAGCAGCTTAAGGTATGAGTAAACTAAGAGAGTAAGACATCCAAAAATAACTGTCTGCCATATTGGTCATGTGGATCGGGTTTATTTATGATTCAGTACTTTCCCGTGTAATGCAAAAGTAGCTAAACAAGGTTATATTTGCTCAAATTCCTTTCACATTTAAGGAAATGTCTGAGATGCTTTTTAATGAAGAGCTAATGCATGACAGCGCTTCAACCAGATGGGTGGAAAAAAAAGAAAGATTTTCACTCAAGTGTGAAAACAAAATTTGCTTTTCTGATTTTCAGTTCAGTTTTCTCAGCTAAAAAAAAAAACAATGTGGCTGGACTGAAAGCATTAAGCGGGGAGTGTTTATTTATTGGCTTTCCATTAAATTTGTTCTGAGATTACACACATTTCTCAATTTCCGTTCAACAGACAGCACATTCAGTGACAGCAACAGCTGATTTAGTACAGAAATGTTGCAACTTCTAGTGCAACACCTTTTTCCTTATAACCACAAGGAAAATGTTACCTGAAAAAGACTTTAAGCCCCTTATATAAAGTGATCTGTTCCACTGAAATGACTGGAATCTAGTGCAAAAAATAATCTGATTTTGAAATTGGAGTTTGACCTTAGCTAACTCAAGAGAGGAACAAAAGCCCAATTCTCTGATTTCACAGGTAATAAATCATGCACCACAATTTATAACAATGCAACTTGTGTGGAGCATTACACATTTGTTGAAAATAGCCTGGACCCGTTAGCAATCATCTGCAATCGTAGCATCCTTGAACATTTTGAAATGAGATTCCCCAAAATTGAATCTGATTGCATCCATTTCCTTTGGTATGTTTGTGAAGAAAGACTCTTGCATGTGCTCGCACACGCACAAGCACACGCACACACACACACGCACGCACGCACGCACACAATATGTCATGTGTTTCATGCTTGCCTATAATGAGTCAGTCAGTCATAGCCAGTCTGGTCCCCAGCTCATACTAATTTCATGCCAGAGTGGGCACACAGCTCAAAAGAGGAAAATTAAAATTAAAGAGGCAACCAGAAACTCTTGACAGACTACACATCAGCACTCCAAACAAACCTTCCTCTCATCGCCTCTTCTACACCCGCATCGCAAGACAGGCAGAATCAGGTCAAACCGACATGAAAATGCGATTCCACTGTAGCAGATCAGGCTGAAAAAAGGAAGCAAGTAGAAACAACTCTGAGCACTGATAAGCAGGCCTACTGATCCCTCACCATTCCTTCAACAGGAGTGGGTCAATAGGATCATCATCTAGTGAATTAAAAAGAGTGTAGTTAATAGCTTAACAGCCTTACAATTGTTTTTCTTCTCAGTCTTCATATTTTAGACAGGTTCTTTTTACATGAGACGCAGGCAAACAAAGAAAACAGCAAAAAGGAATATCAAATCTAAGAGTCTCTGTGTCAAACACTTCTGAACCCACAAGGGCAAAGTGACAGCATCCTGACAGTAGAGGGGAATACAGAAAACACTGACACAAAGTCAACCAGGAAAAGAAAATATGAGGGTCACAGGCTTTGGCAGCAAGGGAGTTTATTGCCCTTCTGCCCGTCCATGGTTGGGGGGACACTTATGTCCACTACATTGTTGCCTGGAGAATCTTCGTGTCCAGATCTGTCTGATATTTGCTTCTGAGAGACGATGCGGTAGATTTCTAGGAGAGAAAGCAATGATGAAAGGAAAATCTGACAGTAGGTTACCTTGAAGTTAAAGTAAAGTTCACACTTTATTTTAATTTCCCTCATCTTACCCGTGAGAATGCTCTTGAATGCTTCTTCTACGTTAGTGGAGTCCAAGGCTGAAGTTTCAATAAACGAAAGAGTGTTCTTTTCTGAGGTTCCAAAAAAAAAAAAAAAAAAAAAAAAGGAGGATAAAAGGTTTATTTTACAGTAATTTAAGATGTTAAGAAGTCGCTACTTTGAGTGCTCCTTTACCAAGCAATACAAAGGACATTCAACAATTTACCTGCAAATGCTCGGGCTTCATCAGTGGGCACGGCTCTGAGATGTCGGAGGTCGCTCTTGTTTCCAACCAACATAATGACGATGTTGTTGTCAGCGTGGTCCCTCAGCTCCTTCAGCCAGCGGTCCACATTCTCATACGTCAGGTGTTTGGCAATATCGTAAACTAGGAGAGCCCCGACTGCACCCCGATAATACCTGATGGAGATGATGATGATGGAGATGAAGATAATAAGCTAATGGTGAAAGAGAGGAATCGGCAGGACTTTTGTGAATGTATGTTCTCAAAGAGGCAGTCCATAATTGCCACTGACAGCTTCAAGAAACCTTTTGCAACAGGAATAAAGCAAAGAGTGGCCTGGAAAGAGTCGATGGCTTGCTGTTTTTGTTAAAAAACTAACAAGCAAACAGTGCTGCCAATCTGACTCCACACGACTCCAGCCTGTCCAGCAAGAAATCCTGTATTGCACTTTATCTTGATTACATTCTTGTATTATTTTCACAACTTTTTACACATTTAAGCAACATGTACAAAATGTTTCCTCTTTGGTGATGAACAAATTCTTCATGATTCCTGAGAGCAAAAGAAACTTGGGAAATTATGTAAAATAGTTGGATGTAAAGTTGGAATTTAAAACAGGAGATTGAGTTTGTCACAAATCCTCGGGTCTGATACCCTAAGGGGCTCAAACAAGCACTACTCAGCCACAGTTACTAAAGACACAGGTCTGTAATTTTCATCGTAGGTACACTTCAACTGTGAGAGACAGAATCTTAAAAAAAGATTCAGAAAATCACATTGTATGATTTTTTAAATAATTAGCATTATATTGCATGAACTAGTATTTGATACAATAGAAAACAGAACTTAATATTTGGTACAGAAACCTTTGTGTGAAATTACAGAGGTCAGATGTTTCCTGTAGTTCTTGACAAAGTTTGTACCCACTGCAGCAGGGATTTTTTGCCGACGGCTCCTTACAGGTTTTGGGGCTGTTCCTGGGACACATTGAATTTCAGTTCCCTACAAAGATTTTCTATTGGGTTCAGGTTTGGAGACTGGCTAGGCCACTCCAGGACCTTGAAATGCTTCTTACAGAGCCACTCCTTAGTTGCCTTGGCTGTGTGTTTTGGGTCATTGTCATGCTGGAAGACCCAGTCACGACCCATCTTGAATGCTTTTAGTGAGGGAAGGAAGTTGTTGGCCAAAATCTCATTATACATGACCCCATCCATCCTCCCTTCAATATAGTGCAGTAGTCCTCTCTCCTCTGCAGAAAAACACCCCCCAAAGTATGATGTTTCCACCCCATTCTTCATGGTTGGGATGGTGTTTTTGGGGTTGTATGCATCCTTCTTCCTCTTCCTCCAAACAGGGCATATGGAGTTGATACCAAAAGGCTCTATTTTGGTCTCATCTGACCACATAACCTTCTCTCATGCCTCCTCTGGATCATCCAGATGTTCATTGCCAAACTTCACATAAGCAGGGGGACCTTGCGTGCCCTGCAGGACTTTAATCCACGACAACATAGTGTGTTACTAACAGTCATCTTTGAGACTGTGGTCCCAGCTCACTTCAGGTCATTGACCAGGTCCCCCCGTGATTCCTGATCTTTCTCAGAATCATCCTTACCCCACAAGGTGAGATTTTGAATTGAGCCCCAGACTGAGGAAGATTGACAGTCATCTTGTGTTTCTTCCATTTTCTAATAATCTCGCCAACAGTTGTTGCCTTCTCACCAAGCTGCTTGCCTGTTGTCCTGTAGTCCATCCCAGCCTTGTGCAAGTCTACAATTTTATCCCTTAGATAGCTCTTTGGTCTTGGGCATGGTGGAGAGGTTGGAGTGTGACTGATTGAGTGTGTGGACAGGTGTCTTTTATACAGGTAACGAGTTCAAATAAGTGCAATTAATACAGGTAATTAGTGCAGAATAGGAGGGCTCCTTAAAGAAAAACGAACAGGTCTGTGGGAGCCAGAATTCTTGCTGATTGGTAGGTGATCAAATACTTATTTCATGCTATAAGGTGAAAATTGATTAATTAAAAAAAAAAAAAAAATCATACAATGCCATTTTCTAGATTTTTTTTTTTTTTAAAGATTCTGTGTCTCACAGTTGAAATGTACCTATGATAAAAATTACAAACCTCTCCATTCTTTGTAGGTGGGAAAACTTAAAAAATCGTCAGTCTATCAAATACCTATTTTCCCCACTGTACATATGTGTCCAAGCATGTAAATGTTACCCTATAAATAACTATTACTGATAACACAATAAGTAGTGCATACACCAACACCAACTCACGCTGAGGTGATGGCTCTGTAGCGCTCCTGCCCAGCTGTGTCCCAGATTTGAGCCTTTATTGTCTTGCCGTCCACCTGGATGCTTCGGGTGGCAAACTCCACCCCAATGGTGCTCTTGCTCTCCAGGTTGAACTCATTTCTTGTGAAACGGGACAGCAGATTACTTTTCCCGACTCCAGAGTCTCCGATTAGTACAACTAGAACCAAAATACACACACACAAACACACACACACACACACACACACACACACACACACACACACACACACACACACACACACACACACAAACAAACAAACAAACAAACAGGAGATCTCCTGTGTGAGTGGTCTACCATACCACTTTTACATTGCACAGTCAACCCAGACTAGAATTTTTCAGTCAAACTTGTCAATGCAACAAGCATCACAGGAGGTTTTGGTGCAAATGTTTGAAAAAAGCATGTCTACATAACAAGAAGTGTTGTATTTATATTGTAATATCTAGTCTCATTCTTCTTTCAGCTGCTCCCTTTAGGGTTCTCCACAGCAGATCATCTGCCTCCATGTCACCCTATCCCTAGCATCCTCCTTTCCTTTCGCTCTTGCTGCTATCCTTCTGTCACAAATCAACCCTAACACTCGTCTTCACCCACTCCATTCTGCTTGCGGTCTCTTGTGCCATTGCTTTGGGTGGTTGACCCCAGGTATGTTCACCTTTTCATCTGTTTTCCTCTCATTCACACAAATACATTTTCTTTCTGACTTTCATTCTTCTCTCCAAAGCACACTTCCACCTGCTCCCTAGTCTCACTACAGATCACAATGTTGTCTGCAACATGGAGACTCCTGCCTCACCTCATCTGTCAGTCTGTCCATCACCACTAGAAACAAGAAGCTCCTCAGGGTCCATCCCTGTTGTAATCCCACCCTCACCTTCAACCTATCTATCACTCCTACCACACACCTCACCACTGACTCGCTGTCCTCATTCATGTCCTGCACCACCCTCACATACTTCTCTGCCACTCTTGACTTCCTCATGCAGTACCGCAGTTCCTCTCTTGGTGCCCTATCAAATGCTTTCTCTACATCCACAAAGACAGTGCAACTCTGCCTGACCTCTGTATTTCTCCTTCAATACTTTGAAAGCAAACATCTTTAGTGGCCTGGGCATGAAGCCATGCTGCTGCTTACTCATCATCATCATCATCATCATCATCATATCATAGCTTCACTGTATGGCTCCTATTTTTCTTAATACTTAAAAAGTTACGGTAACGTCCAACTATATTGACTTTAGTCCAGTATTTCTTAAAGAATTTGACATTGGTTTATGCACCTCCCCTTCACTGCTAACATACTTCCTTTAATACTACTGTGATGGCAAAGAAGTCTGATAAATATCAATACATAGAAGGACAATTTTTCATTTTAGGCAGAGTCGAGGTCGTTATCAGCAAATTATTTGGTTCAATAAGTAACGTGTGTTTTATAGCTGAATAATAATAAGAAAATGAGGAGGTTTCAATTAACTTCAAACTAATAAAGTCGCTATGTTGTTAGCCGCTAGCTACTTATGCACTTTAAGCAGCTAAATAGCTGCTGTCTCTAATCTAAACTCACTCACTCACTCGCTCGCTGGGATAAGATGTATCCTAAAGATAAGTAATGCAGACTTAATCACTGAATTTCCAAACGTTTATCTCCAGCAGCGTTGGGTTTTTTTCAGTATCTATCGTTTCATCGTTTACCAGTTTGCTACGAGTGGAGCTAACTTTAGCTTTAACGCCGACTTCCTCAGTTGCTCCTGTTGTTACCGACAGCCATATCAAGGAGGACCAAGCTGCTGACATTCATCTCCCTTCAGAGATAAACTCACCTTTGAACAAGTAATCGTATTCATCATCTCGGGCTCCCATTTTAGAGGACTTCTTTTTTCTTTTTTAAACTTCCACACTAACAACAACAACCCCTTCACCAGGAGGTAACAACCAAACAGGCACCGCCTTCTAGGAAGAGGAAAGGCACGTGAGTTTAGCAACTTCGAGTTAGACCAATTGAAAAGTTAATCTCATTGACTGACAGATAAATTAGCCAATCATATAAGTGCTTTGAAAATGCCGGCCAATCATTGTGCACCTTCAAAAAACACGATTGCCGTCGCACCTTTTGTTCTCCTAATCGGTCGCTTCAGCGCTCGTTGACGCCCCCCCGTTCCCCGTTTATAGTTTTGTCGGTTGTAGATTGAGCAACACACGAGGGACTTGTTTTTGTATTGCGTAGTATTTATTAAGAGGGAAAACCCCTACTGTACTAAAAATAAGATACTTTGTGTGGATAAAGAATTCATTATTCGGAAAGTAAATTAGGAAATTAACTGACTATAAATTAAACTTTAGCTGTATTGGGAACAACATAACACATAGAACATAAAAATAAAACAGTATTTTTTCATTATTTTAATGAATTTCGGCTAGTGTCTAGAGGCGTGTTTGCTCAGTTTAGTTTTTATTGTTTAAAAACTAATTTCAGTTTTGTTTTTAGTGGTTTGAGTTTCTTACGATATAATTTGTCTTGGGCAATTCTGAAGAAGTTCAGGAAAGATTAGGCATTTGATTTAAAAGTCCCTTTAAGTAGTGCTAAAACATATTTTACTAAGTTTTGAGAATTTTTTTTCCCCCCCACTTTAAAAAGATCTGAGGTACAGGCTGTAAATACTTCTTCTCAGTATTTTTTTTACTTGAGTGGATGTTCTCCAGCCCAGCCAGCTGATGATACAATTATTATTCATATTCTTACATTTATAGGTAAAGGTGGATTTGAGAGTATACTCAGGTGTGCCTGCTGCTCTGTGGCCATTGTCCTTGGCACAGATGGTGTTGTACTGATAGGGAAGGACATTATATTAAAAGGGCTGGGTTAAAGAGGTTAAAGGGATTATCTCGAATGGCCTCGTGACTTTTCCAGCTTTCTGCTTTTGCATGTGCAAATTTACCCTCTCTCCTGCTTTCTACAGCCACATTCATGGCTTTTTTAAGATAACTACCTGAATGACGTTAAAGTTTGGTCTGGCCACTTTGATCCAGAGCAAAATATCTCTAAAAATGCTGAGATCACCACCAAGTGGCCATATTCATAACACTCTGTAACAATAATCAAGCCTGCCCTGCTTAAAGCGATGAAACCTTTAGCTTTGGTGAAAGCAAACACATTTGGTAGAATAACTAATCATCTGTAAATGATAGTGAACCCACACAAACACTAGATGCTTGATACGGGGCACATTTCAGGTTTACCTACTTGTTCTGTGGCCCTTCAGTGTTCATTTTATTATGCTAAATTATGGGGTCTTGTGCAGCAGTGTTAAACACATTGCCTATAAGCCAGAACCAGCCCAGTAAAGGATTCAGTCTGACCCAATGGATGGCTTTTCAAAATGTAAATTTGCAAAGGAAGCACTGTGCTGCTAGGATCTGAGTTTTATCTGAGCCAGAGGTCTGAGTTATTGTTTGTTTTACAGCCATGGTACTGATGAAGACATTACCTATGGTCTTACGATCAAAAAGAGGTGTGATGTTTAAGTCAAGGGGTCATGCTATTTAATTTCTTTAAATCATCGCTTTCTGTGGTAAAACTGAGACATATTTTTCTTGAGAGGCTGTTCATCACGGGTTTTTAAAGGGATTGTTTGTAAGATATCATTTTCAGAGACAAGTTTGGCATGTTTATTTATTTTTATGCATAGGATAGATTATGATATGAAATTGCTTTTCTGGTCCAGCTCACTGGAGATCAAATTGAGCTGGCTGTGACCCATAAAGTGAAATGAGTTTTACTCTCTTGGTCTAAAGTATTTAATTATTCTTAATGATTTGTGAAGTCAGTGGTACAGGTTAATGCAAAATGGTCAAATTCTCATTTCCATGTTACATGATATGATTATTTTGTTAGGAGAGAAGGGGGTTGGTGCAGAACATATGAAGACAGTGGTGAGCTGTTACATAAGGGACTAGCTTTGAGCCCGTTCTTGTTTAAAGTGGTGATGGACAGACTAACAGATGAGTTCACACAGGAGTTTCCATGGATCATGACATTTGCAGACAACAGTGAAAGTAGGGAGCAAGTGGAAGAGAACCTGGAGGTATGCTCTGGATAGAAAATTAATGAAAGTCAGTAGAAGCAAATACAGAATGCATGTGCGTGAACGAGAGGGAGACGGGTGCAACTGTGAAGCTGAAAGGAATAGAAGTAGTGAAGGTGGATGAGCTCAAATAACTGGGGTCAACCATCCAAAGCAACGGATAGACATAAGAGAAGTGAAGAAGAGAAGGTAGGCAGGCTGGAGCAGATGAAGAGAAGCGTGACAGAAGGAGAGCAGCAAGTGTGAAAGGGAAGGTTTACAAGATGGTAGTGAGACCTGCTATGATGTATGGTATGGAGACAGTGAGACTGACAAAAAGACAGGAGGCCAAGCTGGAGGTGGCAGAGTTGAAGATGCTCATTTGGAGTGACCAGAACGGACAAGATTAGAAATTAGCAGATCTGAGGGGCAGCTCAGGTTGAGCAGCTTGGAGAGAAAGTTAGAGATGCAAGGTTGAGATGGTTTGGACATGTGCAGAAGAAGGATAGTGGTAATACTGGACAAAGGATGTTGAAGGTGGAGATGCCAGGCAGGAAGAAAAGAGGAAGTCCCCAGAGAACGGTCATAGATGTAGTGAAGGAAGACATGTAGATGGTTGGTGTGTCAGAGGAGGATGCTGGGGATAAGATGAGATGGCAGTAGATGGTCTGCTGTGGCAAACTCTAAAGGGAGCAGCTGAAAGGAGAACCCAACAAAGAACCAGCAAGAATATAACATGACATGATCTCCACGGACAACAATTCATAGAACTGCTTTATTTTGTATTCATTCTGATTGAGTCCAAACACACACACACACACAGCCATCTATTTATCCTCATGTATAAATAGATGAATTTACACAGATATACATAAATACACATTTTTGATATGCATATTCATTTTGAAATCATGCTTATGTCTCTGTAAAGGACTCTCCCTATTGGATGAGGGCACACAGCGATTTGAAAACACACACAACACAGCTGAACAGTTGGAAGAATCCCTATTGATCTGCATGTACATTAAACCCCACAAACCTGCCTGCTTTGGATACAAAGACACAGCTGTGGTTTTGTAGACCATAAATATACAGCAGCTGCATCTCAATAAACACACTGAAGAATATGGTACAGTAAATCATGTAGATCGCAATCATTTCTTGCCCAGCAGCAAAAATGAAACCAAATAAAAATAATATTTTCCGATTCAAATGGAAAATATATTTGTATATCTTTATATATGTATTTATAGTTTTATGTACACATTCTCAGGAGCACAACTATGAGAAAGAAAAATAAATATTACAGCACAAGTGAAAAAAAAATATAAACAGACCTACATGTAAAATTTCTCAATAAGGCAATTAAAATAAAAGCTAAACTGTACAAAATATTGCTGCTATGGTCTTCATCTGATGAACAACAGCAAACTGATTACAACTGGCCACTGCACATCATGAGAACAAACTGATTTCTATTTTACAACGTCTGACATTGATGTGTCCTCCCTTACACACAAACACACATAGAAAGGTACCAACAAACTGAAGAAACTGCCTGGAGTTATTTTTGAAAAAACATCGTTGTCTATAAGATGTAAGTCATAAGATGTCAGCTACAGAGAGACTACAGTAAACACTACACATACAATGACTGTGATTGATGTCACAGACACATGCACGCACACACTTGCTCCCTCACACACACACACAATCCTAAAATAAATACTGTCTAAATATCAGCATGTATGAACAGAAACTCTTACCTAAAAACGGGAAAATATGACTTCTGGATAATGTAACGAGTGTTTATTTGGCCTCTACCACAAGTTCATCTTCAGGTCCTCTTAATGAGCGCAAACGACATTCAACCCATTCACAAACTGCTGTGTCTCACCAAGTCCACGCGTACTGTGTTCATCGGAGTATACAGGTAAGAGCTACGATATCGACTGCAAACACTACAACTGGTGCTCTGTTACATCTACAAACATTGGAAATGTTCCGGATTTCTTAACATGAGGAAATGTTGCCAATATGCTGATTCTGTTGTTACAAATGATCCCTGTGCATCTATCCAGAAGTAGGGCAACACTGGAAGACATTGTATAGACGTGAAAATTATTAGAATGACAATATCTGCTGCCTCAGCATTGTAATTGATGCCTTCTAGTTTGAAGGAAAAAAGTCATCACCCTCAGCTACTTGAAAACGGGATGTAGTGTAGTGAAAAATAACACTGAATTACAATACATGAAAAAACAGTTGTTAAAAAAAAGAGAACCCAGGGAACAAAAAACTGAAAAAGCTGCAGTGAAGAAATTATCAAAACAAAAATAAAGTCTTTGGATGCAGTTTTAAAAAAAAAAAAAAGCGAGTGAAAAGTACCAACAGTGAACATTACAATGAAATACAAACAGACCAACAGGTTTACAGTAGTAAAAACAGCTGAAGAAAAGTTCAGAAATAAAAATGTAGCAAAAGGATTTAAGTTTTAGTTTTGCTGCAAATAATTATTTTTTTTATTCTTTCCTCTAAGAAGTAAACTGCATCTTTTCACCACCAGAAAGGATGACAGAGATGTCCAGATGTTCTGCTTTGATTGACTGCACATGGTTTTTACTGTAACTCCTGTTCTGTGAGTGCAGGCAGAGCCCTCCAGCATCACCGGCATTCCCACTTAAATCTGCATGTGGCAAAGGAGGCTCGGGGAGCTTATCCTGTTAACTGTTCAGGGTACACCCTGAACAGGTCGCCAGCCTGTCACAGGGCTAACACAGAGAGACAAACAACCTTTCACACTCACACTCTCATTCACACCTATGGGAAATTTAGAGTAGTCAATTAACCTAACCCCAGAAAGTGCATGTCTTTGGAATGTGGGAGGAAACCAGAGTACCCAGGGAGAACATGCAAACTCCACACAGAGAGAGGGAGAGGCCTGGGCCAAGGTGGAATTGAACCCAGGCCTTCCAGATGGTATTCTAACTGTGAGGCAGCAGTGCTAACCACTGCGCCACCATGCGCCAAATGTAGAGAAAATCTACTTTGTAACATTAAGGATATCCTGAATAAAAAAAATCTTCCCAGACCCAGCAGCTCCTCTCGCTGCAGATTCAGTGGGAAAAAAGAGTCAGCTGGAGGGCTGCGCTTGTGTGAAACAGGACCAAAAGTTATCATCTTTTGTGTATGTCAAACATAGAAGAGTACATACATACTTATACACACTATGTCACACATACACCTATTTATTAAATTGATGTAATTCATTTGTCAAGGGTGAAAGGCAGGGATGGTTGAAAACCAGTGATATCATCAATGTCAGGATTTTTTTTTTCCTCTCTGGAACTCAAGTCACTTTTTCCTCTGTGTGTTTCTGTATGCATGTTTAAAATCTTGGTTCAGACAGAGATCGCGCTGCTGCCACTGACGTCTGGACTTCAGACTGATGAGTCCTCTCCGCTGAGATGTTCACTCACTCTTCTCTGCCAGAAAACAGGATTTACTGTGGGACACAGACAGACTGAGTTAATGCTTTCAGAACAGTGCAAACCTTTTATTTCCCCCCTGGGTGTACAGCTTGTATCCTCTCATTCATTACTTGGAAATAATAAACACTAAGCAATCACATCAAAGTGCAGTTATAGACGAAACAGAAACAGGAAGCCAGGACAGTGAGCTCAGGCAGAGTTCCTTAATAGCAGGTAAAGTCAGGAATTTGGGTATTAAACATTTATGTGAGAACAGAGTTTCTACATGGTTTGGAGTTTGCGTTCGCTTTGGGCTACAGCAATCTGATTTTCCCGCAATAACCCCACATATAATAAAGATTTCTTGTATCTTTAAGAAACCAGTGTTGTAGTGTTTCTTACCTGTATTGGCTAAACAATTCCAATAAAACTGTTAACATTTTTTTACACTTTAGTCATGTGTGTTAAACAGCCATTAAGGCCAACAGCACAGACAAAGACATTTCTTTCTACATTTCTTATATGAAACTGTAAGAGAAAGCCTCAAAACCTGTTTTGTTTTTCTTGTTTGTTTTTTTTTTTTACCAATAACATAACCTGCATGAGACTGTGACTAAGAATATATATATATATATATTTTTTCATTTGTTAAAAAAATTTCCATTTTAGCTTAAGCTTAACTTTCAACAAAAAAAACAGGAACTCAATGGCAGATTCACTGCAGGTGTCCAGTTTTCTCTTATTTAGCTCTCAGTCACACAAGCCTAGAGATTGGTCAGTGAGCAGTTGGCGGGCGGCTGCTGGAAGGTGAAATCCGGTGCAAAGAGGGCGCTGCACTGAAAATTTCCTTGTGATGATTGTGCTCACTAGGAGATTGCCACAGTTGCCCATAGTTTGCATAGAAGACACTGACTCGCCTGCATATTGGCTAACTACTCTCCGAGCGGTAGTGAAATCTGAAAAGAGATGCAAACCAGAAATGGGTTCGCCTTCAGAGTAAAAGTTGTGTCACACCGCTACAACCAACACATTTAAAAAGGTGCAACTTTGCACTTTTCACAGATTGACTGCCACTCGGTGAGCAGTTGGCAAGTGTTCTTCAAACTATGGGTAATTGTGGCAATCTGCTAGTGACCAAAGCAATCACAAGGAGGTTTTCGGTGCAGCACTGTATACCTCTCTATGACCAATTTTGCTTGGTGACTGCCAGCAAACTGTCTGGTCTCTCGGCTTGTCTAACTGAGGCCTTATTTGCACCACAAAAACAAAAAAACCCTGACATTCAAGCATCACTGCTCTTCATTATACAAGAATACTGCATCTTAAGTCCACGTGACTCTAGTCACATGATGAGGTCACATTGAAAGAGTTTATAATTGGACCAAAGAAGGAAAAAAATGAGAAAACACACATACTGTGCATTAAATAAAGAGAAACTAATGCTCTACATTGTGTGATGTGCTGATCATTGTTTTTCATTTTTTACTTGATTTCTGCCCAACATCCTTAGTTTAGGTTTTATGTTTTAAAGAAATATTTTATTTTCCATGTTTTGTTATTTATAAAAACACATTTTTGGGACGTACCTAGTGAAAAAATGTCTAGTGTGAGAAGCAGATGAAAAACAAAGTGAGCTGGAAAAAAAAGCTTAATGTCACCTTTCCAGAACGGGCAAATGCTGCTATATAAACAAAGCAGACAAGCAGCCTGCCAAGAACCGGCTCATGTAACACGTACCAAATGTAAAAAGTCAAGTTAAAGTGACCTAATTTCCTTTCCGACTTTAAATTTGTATAAGTTTGAATGATTAATTTGTCTAATTTACATAAATAGAGCCGTTTTTGAACTGTTACCTTATAAACTGATGCAGTAAACTCAAAAGAGCACATCGTATTGCCTCAGCCAGACCAAAATAATTAGAAAATGGGTTTTGATGTTCTGTAAAATGTAAATTCTGCGAGGTTAGTTTACACGGCTTTAGTGGAATGAGCCATGGCAGTCTGGTGACACATGAGTGGCTTCACACAGCCGATGGATGTGTGTGTTAAAACTCTGAGCAGCTTGTTGTTGGAGGGACACAGGATGGCTAAATGATCACGCAGGCAGTCAGTGACCATTTCCACCCGTTTGTCAATGAACAATGAATGCTGTAATGTAGGGGTGGGTTTCTGGACGCAGACCAAGCCTACTCTTGAAATAGTAATGGACTCTGGGACCTGAGAAGCTTTGTCTACATTTACTGTAGAAGCTTCGTGCCGAGTGTAGCATTACAACTCATCTTTCCCTCCCTGAACAATCACTCCAAACATGGTCCCGAACAGATTTCATTCCTTCTGAGGGAATTTTCTGTGCTTCATATTTTAGTCCGATGCATCTCACTTACTGTCTCTCTTTCCCAATCCCCATCTGGCAGGGCCTTAGACTCTGAGCCATAGTGTAGCGGAGAGTACACCCAGGTCCTGTCCTCTGGAGGCTGTTATTACACACCCACCACAGCAGAGGGGGCCAGAGGGACAGAGGAAAGGCCAGAGGCACAGAGACAAGCAGCAGGGGCAGGCAGGAGAGAAAGACACAGGAGATCACAGGAGAAAAGACAAGACAGGAAATGAAAATTAGGGATGCATTAAGGAGGAATGTTGTTGAGACAGTGTGAATGCTGAAAGTGTTGGGAAGGATGTGTTTATCCTGGCTGAGTTAAACATAATGCTGATATCTTGTACAAAAAAAAAAAAAAAAATGCTGTTAAACATGTAAATATCAAGATGAACATTAGTGATGTGTGTCTGAATCACATGTCTTGATGTTTTGTAACATTTGGATTAAGTCCTGGGGAGCAAAGCAAAGTGTACAGAATACGGGATGAGTTACTAAATCATCCAAGGAGGAAGTATGAGGAGTGAGAAGGAGGAGGTGGGAATGGGGGTGCGGGGGGGGGGAAGCCAGGATGCCGGGACAGTCAGACACAGAAAGCATCCTCAGTCAAAGCAAAGCAAGAAGATGGTGTTTTTTTTCCTTTTCCAACAAGCAAACATGCTTTTTGTACTATGTGTTGCTGTTTGTTTGAACTCAGTGTTGTTTAGGGTCTCTAAAAAGCCTCATTGATCTCATTCTCAGGGTACCAGCGCTTTAAGAGAAGGAAGCAGCTGCAACACGGTGTGCTGGTAACAGAGATGGAGGTGGATGTCATACACTCACTCGCTTGCATATGTACATTTACACGCACACACAAAGCTTGGCACAGTGCAACAAACACACCAACCACACAGGTGCGAAGAGGAATGAGGCAAGTTGTCAGTGACTGAGGAAAAATAAATATTCAAAAGATGATGAATACAAAAGAAAGACTGTCAAATAAGAAGCTTCCTGTCGTTTTTTTTTTTACCTGCTGAGAACAGGTTTTGTTCTTTAGTTTCAATCTAATCACAAAAACTCAATCAGTGGATAAATCACACAAATCACGACACTCCAGAAAACCTTGTTTCCTCTCAACACTGCACTCATATCTAGCCTAACAACAAGAACTGCTACTCCTTACGAGGCTACCGCTATCTCACTTACTGGCCAACCGGACTGGCATTTCCTCCTTTGTCGGAAAGGAGAGACCACCCAGGTCCTCCCATCAGGAAACTGACAACAGCAGAGGTACATGACAGATGGACAAACAAAGACAGATGAAAAGCTCAACATGGAGTGTAGAGGGACAGGGGAGCGAGGAGGAAACGTTAAAAAAAAATAAATAAAAAGCATGCTGAGGTGAAAATGTAAAAGACAGAGATACAGACAGAGAAGTCAGTGGTGACAGACAGATTCACATTTTTGGCAGCCGCCTCTGTTTTCATTTCCCGCTTACATGCAACACTACTATCTCACCACTTTTGATATGACTTCTGAAGAAAATCTCAGTAATGAGAACATGCAAAAGGAAAGAGAGGACATGGAGGGAGTAAACAAAAGATGTGAAGTAGAAAGATTCAAGACTAGACTGAACAGGGGAAGGTGAAAATGGGACTTTTGAGTATGGAGGTAAAATGGGTAAACCGGGTAGATATGAGGGGCAACAGAAATGAGAGCAGGCAAAAGAAGAAAAACAAACATACAGAGTACAGATGTGAATCCTAAAAACTAAGCTCTAAGGAACAAATGAAGTGACAACTCCCAATCAATCACTTCTTTTTAGTCTCACAGCTAAACTGTGTGCTGTGTTTTTAATGAGGAAATATAAAAGCTCAAATGATGCCAACTCATGCATCACTTATTCCCTCTCTATCTGTAGAAAATCTACAATTTAAAGCCATAAAAAGGGTCCTTAACACCAACTGGATGTTCCAGCACCCTGACTATTAAACAGAGGCTTGAGATGATAAACTGGGTTTACATGAAAATTTGCTCCTGCTTGAAAAAAAATCAGGGTCTAAGTGTTAACAAGGACTGAAATCTGATTTATATTGATTTTCTCTAAAACTCCCATTACCAAGCTCTACAGTCCTAATACCTGTGTGGTGCTGAAATAACTAAACCGAAATGTGCAGAAAGTCAGATTAAAGAGATATCAAATATTACAGCACCAATTTTTTTTTTTCACAGAAATTTCTGCCACTGCTCCAGATTTTCACATGTTCAAAAGTTGCTTCTGAAACGCCTCAGAAATCTTTTCAGAAACGTGTCTCTCGCTCTTGGACTGGAGCAGCACCTGAGGCGTTTAATATTGGAGAGAGCAGTTTGGGCGATCAAGCACAAACCCAATCTGTGTGGGACGTCGGAGGCAGGGCAGAGTACGATACGTTGAGCTGCTGAATGGCCAAACTGAGTACTGTACTTGACCATATTCCTTATATAAGATACGTGCAGCTTTTATACTTTAGTTTGCATTGTTGGCATTTCATCAGCATCTAATATAACATCAAGCTCTTTGCCCCTCCATGAAGTCCCTTCTGAGCGCTCTGGCTGTGGCATGTTTCTTTGTAGTTACACTTCAGGATGTGTATAGTATCACTTTGTGTCATGCAGTGCTTACAGACCCCCTGCTGCTGTGCACACAGAGTGGATCTCTTCCTTCTGAAGCCTGAATCAGGCGTTAGATGAGAGGGCTGTTAAATTACCGAGGGAGCTCGCAGACTAACCTGTTGGTCATTAGAAGGTGTTTAATTCCTGACAGGAGACACCCAGCAGAGTGTGGCCAAGTGAGAGCGTTTCTATCTGTAACTGTGATCACTGGCTCCACTCTCCATCCTTCACCTGATGCTCATACATTCATTTATAGCTATGCTTTTGGGTACATTTAGACCTGCCAAAACAATACTATCTGACAGTACCAGCTGCTTTTAGCTGGACTGAGCACATGCAAATGGGAAATGCTTTAAATGTTAGTCTGAAAAATCCTGTGTGTATGTGTGTGTGTGTCTCTGCAGGCTGGCTCAAGATCATTTGAGACAGGAGCAAAAAAAGTGAAGATGTACACGCTTTGGTCACTCTCCAAACACTCCAAACTAAAGTGCACACCTGTGTTTGGGAAATATGCTTCCTTGCTGAAGGTAGATGATGAGATTGGTCCCACTCCCACATCTAAATACAACAGACTAAGCTCAGCATTAAAACCTTCTAACAAGTATCAGTTTTATAACTTACTTTGGGCAAGAAAGCAAATAAGCAAATTTCCCAAAACGTTTCAATTAGCTGAAAGCACCACACACCGCAAACAAGAACTGCACACACTCTTTTCCCATACCAGCCTGAGCCTCCACTCCTTTTCTGTGGTCCAGATGTTAGCCCCTCTGTAGGACACCATCATACAACTCAGCCTTTTCAGTTACAAAACACTGACCCTGACGGAATTACTGCAGGGTCTTTACCTTACAATATAAAGCGCCGTGAGGCGACTGATGTTGTGATTTAGCGATATATAAATAAAACTGAATTGAATTGAATGTGATGGCTAAGAAATAAAGCCAAACTGAAAAATAAGAGAAGTGATGATGACTGCTGTTTTGTGTTTTTTGTACATATCTGAGGGCATGTTTGTACTTACAAAGTAGATATCTGTGATTGGCACATCATCATCATCATCGACTGAAGCCTGACTGGTGCACCCTGAGCCGGACACCTGGCTGGCCCTGTCTGCCTCTACCACCACCTCCTTTGGGCTGGATGCGGCCTCCTCGGGTGGCACAGGGGAGGAGGAAGCAGCTAGGGCAGACGAAGGGGTGGATGACGCAGCCTCGGGTGCTGACAAAGGGCCCGAAGGTTCTGCTGCGGTGCAGTCTTGAGCCTCTGCACCGGCTACTTCCTGATCATCACTGTGGAAAAACAGATGTTGGATTTTGAAAATTATCGCAGGCAGAGGGTCTCAAATAGCACCATTAAATTAGCTATTAATAGTTCTGTTATACCCATGTATTCTGACACCCATAACGAGATTACTTTGATTCAGGGAGAGTGTAACTTAGTGGTCAAAGCCTGCCTGACCTGTTCATTTCACCTCAGCTCGCCTCACCACAAACGTCCCTCCTTTTGTATTCACGTATCTTAAGGACAGCAGAAACAACCTGCCTACACATCCACCTACATGTAGACACATGGCTGTTAAGAGCCATTAACTGGGTCACTTGCCACAAACCACTTTCCTGCAGCAGGCCAGAAGAGCAGCACCAAGCTATTAGGAAATTTGACAGCTGTGAGTGTGCGTGCGTGTGTGTGTTTGTGTGTCCTGGTAGTGGTGGTGGTGGTGAGGGAGAGGAGGGCACAAATCAAAGATTTGCCAGCTGGCTGTGTGCTGCCATTATCCTTTATTGTTCCTGGCCAGATCATCAACTATTAGAAAGGATTTAGGCACATCCGCATTGCTTTCTCAGCTTCTGTGTGTGAGCTTAGCTCCACCAGAGGAAAAGCCCGGCAGTTGGCCAATCAAGCAAAAAAAAGGAGACTTGGCATTTCAGAGACAAGAACTGAGTGGCTGAACAAACGAGGGGGGACAGGATGGTTGTTGCCATGCAGAAAGATGCTCCTTTACCCATTTCATCTCAGAGCATTTCACGTCCTCTTTTTTTTTTTTTTTTAACACTTCTGTTTTTCTCTTTGTCTGCCTTCTTCAAAAATCACTCTTCTTTCTTTTCATGTTCTAATTAAATATCCTATTTCTCCATTTCACATCAGGCTTCTCACCTGCATCCAACCCACTTCCAAAGATGGTAAATCCAATCGGCTATCCAATCGCCACCGTCTCGGTTGCTCTCACTACCCCTTCCTCCCTTCCTCCCCGCCAACTCTATCCACACCCCAAGGCCTTATGTCTAGCCACTGCCTTCTCAGCATCAAACCCAATTATTCAGTTGGCTTCCCCTCAGCAACCACACCCCAATCCTCACTGACCTGTCTCCAGGAAAACCCCACCATGTTTACATATGGTCTGTTTAAGTCTGCCGAGAATTTTTGTTACATTTTATTTTTGAAATTCAAAGACATAGAAAGTGTTGCTCTAAGTCTCTCTCTGTTGTTTAACTTTTGCAAATGGAAATCCAATCTAATTAGAAAAATTTCTGTCATGTAACCTCAGCTTAATGAGTGGTAGCCTCAGGCCTGTGGCCCACTGCCCTACTTCTTCTGACTGTTTCCCCAATGTTGGGGCTTTTTTTTCCCCCCTTGGTGTCTTCCCCATATTGTCATTTAATAAATGGGAGAAACACATTCAGCACAAATTCATGCATGTGTGCACTCTCTCATGACCTAATTACTGTAGATGCCTACCCCCAAAAAATCACCTGCAGCATTTATTTATCCATAACAAGGGAAACCTGAACTCAATAAACAAATGGGTTAAGCTGCTTTCTGTGTTTATCTGTGCTCCATGTTTGGCACTGTGTGTGTGTGTGTGTGTGTGTGTGTGTGTGTGTGAGAGACAGGTGAGGTGTGCTGACCTAACAGCTGGCTAAGTCCTGCCGAGACACCGGCAGGACTCTCAAACTGAGTCATATACTGTTGATGTTGTATTGCGGTCATCGAAGACCCTCATTTCAACTCATTGTGTATTTGGGTCATGTGTATAACAGAGCTGCCTCTTTCTGGCATTGTTTATAGTGAAAATGACAGAGCACTGAGTGTGTTACTTATGTTATTAATGGCCTATTTGGTACATGCTGAAAAATATTCATCATTAAGCATGTTTGAGGTTGAGACTAATATGGCAACATGCCAGGAGGCAGACAAAGAGGACATCTTTTTTATTTATCTTACAAGTGAATATTTTTAAATGAAAAATGAAAGTTAGATCGGTTGGTTTTTATTGACTGTTAATCCCAATCGCAGGCTGTGAAACTCCATCCTACTGGGTTATACTCTCCCTGAATCAAAATACTCCAGTTATGTGAACACACAGGTTACAGGTGTGTTTCTGATGCTTTGTTTATGTAAACTGACTGACAATAAGTGCATTTATCTCTCCAATGTCATATTTTTAAGTTTCATGAAGACATGAGATGTTTTTCTGCATGGTGTTTATCATTGTGTTGCTGGAGTACCTGATTTCAGGTGAGGGCTGTGGAACAGAGATGGTGGGCTCACTGTCATGTCTCTTCAACTCCACCTCCACTGTGATGGTCTGCTGGTCCTCCTCACGCACACGCAGCTCCTCCTGGGTCCTAAACACAAACAACCACATATAAAAAGAAAAACACACACACAGGAGGAAAAACAGGCCAACTCATAAACACCCTGATATCGAATTTTCTCTGCTAACCCACCCAGAAATGTTTAATGGGGTAAAAACATAGAGCTAGCCAGTGTTTGTGAAACCAGCTGAGCTAAAGAAATTTAGGATTTAGGATCCGGACTCACCTTCCGTCATGGCTGAGTGACTGGGTGTGCCTCCTGGAGAGAGAGGAAACACAGTCAGGAAAGGCAGCATACAGTAAAGCTCACACCGGTGAATACTGACAAAACAATGAGAAGTTAGTTTCAGATAAATGAAGAAATCCGGGTTTGGAAATAACAGTTATATCCGTTTACATCAGAACAAACACAGCGAGGAAAGCGTCTCATCTTTATATGTTATTTGGTTGAATTTCAGACTAAAGGATAACAAAGCCACTAATTACAGTGTCAACTGTCCCATATATGAGCTTAAATATTTATCAGCTGATGTATAATTAAAGTTGCAGTGAATAGATGGATTCCCTGTGACCATCTGAAATAAATGTTTTAAAATATGTATGTGTGCACATTAGTACCTGTAGCGGGGGTGTTCGGCCGTGTCAGAGGGAGATCTCTCAGGAATGGACAAAGAGGTGGTGGAAGAGAGCGTGGTGGCAATTGATGCTGTGGTGGCCTCCTCAAAGGATGGAGGAGTACACGGAAGAAGATCTGGCCTCCCTGGTAGACAGACAAGGGTACAGGCATTACAATTCATCTTGGAGAGAGCTGGTACCTGACAGCTTTTTTCCCCTCTTCTTGGTATTCTTCTCCTTGGTTGGCTCCTGGGCGCGACGTTGCGGACATGTTCTACCGTGAGGAGGCCCCAGGGCAGATCCAGGACACACTGGAGAGATTACATCTCTCGGCTGGCCTGGGAATGCCTTGGTATTCCCTCAGATGAACCGGAGGAGGTGGTTGGGAAAAGAGAGGTCTGGCCTTGTCTGCTTAGGCTGCTGCCTCCACAACCCAGCCACGGATAAGTGGTAGAAAATGGACGGATGGATGGCATTCTTCTCATATGCTGTTGTAATTGTTTTGTTTTCTATGGCTAAAGGTACAAACCAACCGCTTGTCAATGAGTGGTATTGTTATCTATATGCTATCAAAAAGAGTTATCTTTTACCCTCATCCTCCAGCGTTGGGAAGCTGCGAGCTCCTCTCAGGTCATAGATATTCTCGTCTCTCTCAGAGGGCAGCTGGCTGGCTGACCAGGCCGCACCAGGACCACCACACTTGGGCACCGTCAAGGACACACGACCCTTCTTTGATGGAGACGACTTCAAAGCTGAAGAGCAATATACAATAAGGCACATGTGAAAACACGTGTGTTGTTTTGTGGGCTAATATCGTAGGATATTTACAGTACTAGTACTACAGTACTAAGAGGCCAGAGATGGCATTTTTTGTGAATTGTTGCTACACAAAAAATTGTACTGAATCTAATTTCAGCAACCCCTTCTGTGTTTGTTTGTTTGTTGTGACCATTATATTGTTTCTACTTTGTTTTCCCTTTTAAATCCTGAAAAGGCCACTTTGTTTTTAGGTTAGGAATGTGTTTGGTTGGAATGGAAGCCGGAAATTGGGAATGCAACTAAACATTAGACTGACCACACCATTTTTGACCATATATGTGAATATACTTCTGAACCAGTACATGCATCACAGGTGCTAATAGAATAAGAGACTGCAATCTAACCTAAGCTAAAATCTCAAATTCATACTCCTGTGTACTCTTTACAAAATGCTTAAAAGAAGTCAAAATAAAAGCACGCAAAGATCAAACAGATGTATTTCCCCAACAAGACATTAAGCTTCACAGTCTTCTAGCTGCTGTATCTCATTTTCCTATCTGCGTTAAAAGAAGCCTGATGTGTGGCATTTGTGCGTCTGGCTCTTCCCACACAGCTCTCCATCTGTCTATTTATGGCAGCGTCTTAATGTAAATGGAACTCACAGGAGCACTTCTTGAAAACGGTGGTGCTCATGAATTTCAAGAACCTATCGGCGTAGAAGCCTGGCCGGTGGACTGATACGGTGTCCTGAGGGGGAGAGACAGAGATTAATGAGACAAATGGTGCATGAATAAAATGATCAAACTGGTGCTCGCAGTAGAGCACACTGCCCGTGAGTCCTTTAGTGACCCATTTCAGTAATTCTTCTCTCTGGGCCAAACCACATGAGTGAACGACACCTGCTACAGACACGCAGAAACACAGTCAGCCGAGGCTACAGACACATCTCTTCATTATTTATGTTTCATCAGACTGAGATAACACAACACCAGCGGACTGACAGATGACACTTGGTGTTCGGTTTGGAGAGACAGCTGAAAAGGAGGGGTGGAGGAGGTAGTGAAGACAGAGCATCTTAGTTATTAGTTTGACTTCAGCATCGCTGTTGCTCGATATTTAATTCTCTGAATGCATTCAGCGGCTGTGTGTGGCATAGGGTTTGCGCTGAGGATCCACTGTCGTCAGCAACAGTGACGAACAGGATGCTGTTTTCTCTCCCACACATATCTCACTTGTTAGGGTGTTTCGGAGTGGGAGATTGGAGTGAGTAAAGAAAGAAGGTGGGGAGACTGATGGGACTGACTTTCTGTTTTGTGCTGTAAATCTTTCTCACTTTAAGTCAGCAAGTGATGCACTGTATCAGATTCCCTGTAAAATCAGACTTGGCAGAACACAATATAAAATACTGCGTGTAGGCTGGTGGAAGCTGCCGATCTGTTTATGGAAGTTTACGCTACTTAAATTGTGGTTTAAAAAAAAAAAAGTGGTTGCAATTTGTTGATGATCAAGTGTTTGCATGAAATTTAAGTTAAAGAGGCTAGAGAAATTAAAGCCTACATATTTTTCAGAATGAACAAAGGCCAGTGTCTCCCTCAGAGTTACATTGCATTTGTTGTGGTAGTGGGGGCGAGACACACCCACACTTTTTAAAATAAATGCATAAATAATACTTCACATACAACAGAGCAAAATCAGCTGCCTCTCCTCATGCTGTGCATGGAGTCCAACTCTGTACGGAACTGCAGGCAGGCTCTGCATCCGCTGTGAGCTTGGTGTAGCAGCACATGAACCAGTTCTCCACCTGCAGCAGGTTCTGGTTAAAGTGGCCCTCCAGCTCACAGAGGATATCAGGAACAGAAGAACTACCTTTGCCAGCTGCAATCCATTACAGTTCGAGTATGAGTTTGCACACCTGCTGAATAAGACTGACGACTGCAACAACAGCGACCTGGTGAGTTTGCCAGTACAGAAACACAAGACAGGAAGGGCCATGGCTAGCTGATTCGGAACAACTGAACTTTAAAAATATGATTTGACTGTAGATCTAAACTGACTGCCTGGTTCTCTTGCATGAATATTAAAGGCTAAAATATACGTGGGTTGCCTGTCCAAGTAAAGTCTACAGTATGTGTGGGATGCTCCATCATGAGCACAGACTAAAAAACAAGAAACAAAAACATTAATTGTTAAGTGAATTATCCTGTGAAATTAAACTGTAGTGAAATGTTTATGCATTATGAGCCTCAGCACTCAGTGGCTCTGCTTTGTAACTTTATGTGGTCTGCCACTTTGTGGCTGAGTTGCTGTGCCCAGCGAGAGGATTGTCTGCTAGTAAAATCAAACATGTCAATCTCTTAAATGAAAGAAAATAACAAAAAAAAAATGTATATGTTAAAAAAATATACCTGGGCGATACTGCTCAAGTAAAGTCTATGGGTGGGGAAACAAGAGGTGTTTACTTCAAATGTTGAATTCAAGTTAGAAAATAATTATCAAATATAACCCAGGACTTAAAAAAAAGCATGCCTCTTTACAAACTTAAAATAAATAGTAAATGGATTTATTTTGAATAAAGCTTCTAATAAGCTTGAATACACAACCACAACTGGATAAAGGGAAAGAAGGTTTGCAGGTCTGGGACGGGTGTATTTTTACATGTTTCGTTATGTGGGTGAAGAAAGAATGAGATAGAGAGATGACAGAGAAATATGTCTACGTAGAGAGTATCTTCTTTGAATTATGTTTTATGTTTAATGCCAATAAAACCTCTCACAGTGACCAAGATCAGGAAAACAAACCCAAGGGTTCATGCAAAAAGCTATAAAACTCACCCCATCATGAACCAAAGCCTTCCACGTGTGTTCCAGTTTCTTGATTAACCTGCAGAAACAAAGAGAAGCGCCGTTTCACCATGAACATGTTTGACTTCTGTGTAAGTCAGTATCATACAGACATTTAGCTGCAGTCACCTGTAAGACTGCAAGATGTCGATGATTCCGATGAAGAGAAGAAGCCTTTCTCCTTTTCCATTAACTGCTGGGATACCGCCCATCCTAAAAGAAGAAAAGAAAAGCTGAAATGAATTAATGTCCGGTCATCAGCCCCTGCACAGAGACTAAAGAGAATCTGTCATGGCGTTTTTCATCAAACAGCTATAGGAAGTGTTCTTGGTGATTCAAAATAATGTTTAATATCAAATTACATCGCTTGGTCAAATTAAACCCCAGTTATATGAGCTTTAGAGAAGGGATGATAGCATCTGCTCTGGTTCATCTTTGCCTTCCTCCACGACTCCTACAGCTCATTCAGGTAACTGCAGAGACCTGTCATCCAATCCTTCTCACTGCAAGCGCTCACCTTTGACCAAATAATCCCATAACCACAGTACTTCAGTGTAATGTGAACACACTGATACCCTGTACCTTCACTGCCTTTTAAACTCATGACAGAGAATCTGATAAATGCGATGTTGTTCTCCCAAGTCAGAACATGTTTCTACCAGCTATCTGATTTATGTGACTCTAAGGATAAAGGCAGGAAATTTCAGTTGAAAGACTTCAAAGTGTCACATCAGGTGTGAGCAAGTATAACTACTGAAAGTAAATAGACTTTAAAAGGAAGAGGAAGAGATAAAAGCAGCTGAATAAGTTTTAACAAATTAAACTTAATGTTATTCATCCTCCACGCTGTATACTTGCAGCAAGTCTGACACAAGCATTTCTGATTTTTTAAATACCAGTAGTCACATATATCACTCGGCTCTTCTGCCAAAAGCCTCTGCTTTTTCTGCTCTCTGGCTAAACTCACGTGTCGTCTGTGTCGATAGACCCTCCGCAGGCAGCTCCTCCCTGGATGGACTCCATAGCTGTGGAGTACAAAGCCTTCTGCTGGGCCACAGGCCTTTTCTCATCGCTGTCACCCTGGGAGCCTTCCATCTGCCTATCCCTCTCTGCTTGGTCAATGTTGTGGACCCCAAGCAGTAGGCTGTAGTCCATGATCTTAAAGCTTTCCAGCACCTGAGCACAGGACAGATGAACATAGTTGTTGGTGTGCAGAGACGTGCAGTGTCTAAATCCTTTTATTTATCCTGTTATTTTATTATTGTAATTTTTTGTATTGTCCCCAAGAGGGATATCCAACCCATAACCACGGAGATGTTAAAGCTATACACAAGACACAGCGCTGCATGGGCACGCACACACTGATAAACACTTTCTGAGCACTGCAAATGCAAACAAGGGACAGTGATTAACAAGAGAAAAAGCCAGCCAGCTACCAGACCAGACACCTCGTTAAACCTTTTGCTCGTAACACAGTCTAATTTATAGCGAGGGATCCTGGGAATGCCAAACATCATAACCTCAAGAAAGGTTTTATCCTTCCCTTCCAGCTCCCCCGTCTGCTCTCTCATCCACGATCCTCTTTTATTGATCAGGGCACCATAAATATCGTGATTTTCCCTGCTCTCCCTTTGGAAGACATGTGTCTTCATCTATTATTCCCCTGTTACTCTTTATGAGGCTGTTTTATGGATTCTGCTTCACAATCAGTAAACCACCTTCACCATCTCCTTCTTAATATTGTCATCCCTCCATCCTGCCATCTCTCCTGCCTACCTCAACAGAGAGCAGAAGTACAGCAGGTAAAAATAGTCTTTCCACAGCAGCTGTATCGTCATAATTCTCACCAGGCAGTCTCTCTGCAGGGTCTTGGTCAGAGCATTGTAAGTGTCCTGGTCCAACAACAGGCCATCCTGCAAGTCTTGCATGAAGTCCAGGTCTTTGAAGGTGGGCCTGGCCTTCTCCCTCTCCTTCTTGGACGCTCGCCTCTTGTAAGTGGACCCCTTCAGGTCGTATTTAAGGTGCATGCGAACCACACGGGGCAGGACATTGTTCATAACTACCACGCGGATGTTCTTCCCGCCCGACTGGACACAGTAGAGGCCGAAAAACTTGGGCAGCAAAGTGCGAGGGTTCTGATTCAAGTTCTGAGAGCAGAGAAGAGAAGAGAGGGAGAAAGCAAAGGATCGTAAATTTGCTTTGATCTTTCCGCTGCTGTGGTCTTACAAGATTTTTGAACCAGGACTTTACACCACAAGCAAATGCTGTGAGGAACAGAGCTGAAAACTGAGGTAATGTTAGCTGGCATATAACAAAATATATAACTTTTAGAAGCTGTATCACCTCAGGAAGTGCTTTTGACACTGAAACAGAAAAAGCTGCATTTGATAAATAATATTCATTTGGAAGTAAATAAAAGTTTCAAAACAGCACAAACACTGAACACAAAGCAGG
Source organism: Archocentrus centrarchus (assembly GCF_007364275.1). Classification (NCBI taxonomy): domain Eukaryota; kingdom Metazoa; phylum Chordata; class Actinopteri; order Cichliformes; family Cichlidae; genus Archocentrus; species Archocentrus centrarchus. Next base: position 26,243,438 of record NC_044349.1, on the reverse strand, counting down.
ATTTTTCTATTCAAGAGAACTTCCATCCATCCATCCATCCATCCATCCATCCATCCATTCACTTCCGCTTATCCTGTTCAGAGTCGTGGGGGGGCTGGAGCCTATCCCAGCTGACATAGGGCGAGAGGCAGGGTACACCCTGTACGGGTCGCCAGCCTGTCGCAGGGCTTCATGAGAACTTTAAGGAATGAAACATACATGAGCAGTAGGATAGCTGATACTGTACATGTTATGCAAACAGTTAATTGACAAACAGCACATGATTCTCAGTGTACATACACTTGGGCTACAGTTACACATTCACCACCTGATCGCACCAGGATGCATTACATAACAGAGAGCCAACACAAATGAAGGTTTTTCTCACAGTGCTATGTTACGTATATGGAAGTACTTACTGTACTTCAACCACCGCACAGTTCAATCAAAAACATCTGACTGACAGGCTTTTGATAACACACAATGCAATGATGTGAACTTTAATATTGTGATTTTGTTTAGATATTTTACTATTGATTTATTGTGAAACAAAACATTAAAAATAATGTCAATAATAAAGGTTTCAGTTCTACAAAAGACTGTTAAAAAACAAAATTCCGTTTGGGATTTAGAGCTCAAGCAGTTACAAGACGAGCTGCAATCATAAAGTTTTATGACTCATAAAAATGAAAAAACCATAACAAGTTTTAGTGTCTCTGAGCTTGCTTTGTAGTTTGTCTCCTTCTGCACCTCAGGATTGCTTGAAATTGCACCCTGGAAGTCCCCCCTCTGACCACTCTGCACATCACAGAGCAAAAGTCAACTTCCTCATTAAATTGACTTGACTCTCTCAGCTTGACGATCATAACGAGAGCTGGGTCTCTGGCTAAGACTTAGACACCAAACAGGAGTTTTCAGTGGTTGTCAGCATCTCCAGGAGGTTGCTTGCAGATTCTTTTTTTTTTATTTGCATTTTTTTTCAGTATTTCCAATGTTATGCACTGTGTTTTGTAATCTGTAATATACTGAGTCCCCTTGAGGGAGAGGATTCAGCATAAACATGAGTTGCGGTGTATGCCAGTACACAACATTTTGAAAAGGCTGGAGTTGGAGCCACTCTGACAAAGTTCTGGTTCTGGATCACTCTGTCTGTCAGATTTGGCTCCTTGCCATTTTTCCCAGAAATTAACATGAAGTTGAAGAATCCCTATTTAGATACACCAGAGGAGATCAGGGGGCACTGCAGATGCTCACGTGCAAGTGATGAGAAGGAGACTTACATGGAGCGATCTAAAAATAACAGCTGTAGTGGAAGCAGTGCAGCGATGCCCAGGGAGTGCACCTACGAGGGGAAATCGGCTGAATTCATATCAGATTGGTTTCTGGATTTTTTTATGTGCAAAGTCACAAACAAGCTATTATCATTGAACTGAACTGAAAAGACTCAAAGAACATCAGGTCATTTTTGGCTTAGCCAAATGCAATAAAATGAATGTACACAAGAACGTTTTTATGGCAAATATTTCAAGACTCAATCCAAACAAATTAAGTTAGTTTGGCTGGTTGCGAAGTTAAAAACCTGCTTTGACCTTGGGACCTGGGCCAACTCAGCCCCATTAAAGAGATGAGAGCAGTGTGAAAAACAGAGCGCTGCTCCATATAGTGGTAACACACAGCATTCAGGAGTAGAAATGACTGCAAGAGGAGAAAAAGAGGAACAGACACAAGAGAGATGAAGGATGACGAGGGAAATGTGGCTGAAAAGAATAGGTACTTGGCAAATGACCTTCAGATGAGAAAAGCTTGTACAGAAAGCAGCAAAAACGAGAGGAAGAGAGGGAGAGAAACAACGCAGAGAGAAAGAGCATCCTCAGCCCTCAGCCACACACAACCCTTCTGTCAGCGTTGAGGGCAGAGCAGTGATGAGCCAACAACACAGACACGTGAGGCACGGGAACAGAGGAGAGCGATGGAGAACAAAAATGAGAAAGAAAGAAAAGCAGCAAAAGGAAGGATTTAAACACAGTGTGAGGAAAAAAAAAAAGGGAAAATAAATCACACAGCAGAGCCAACAGCAGCAGGAGACTCTCTTTGGAGAGTGACAAGACATTAAAACGTGAGAGACAAGCCGTATAACAGAAGGGAGAGAAGTGGCAGCATGAAGTCAGTTACATCACTGTGGTCTGCATGCTGCCCAGAGCCAGAGTCTTCAGCCAGCCCACAACTATCAGCCAGTCAGCTGTGGGAGATGTGGAGCTCCACCAATGGCTGCTTGCATGCTGTCTGTTATGCATTTGCTTTAAATACAGATAAGTCTACAATATTAAAACTACATCTCATTGTAACGCATACATTTTTTTACCCTGAGCTGTTGTTTCTGTAAAAACTCCCTCCACCTTCTCTTGCCTCGAGCTGCAGCCATTTAACGTGAGCTTGAATCTCTCTGCTTTTGTTAAACCACTCGCTTAGACCAATTACACCTGAGAAAATGCTTCAGAGCACAACCAAAAACGACGGAAAAGGTCACAGCAAATGTGCCGAGACTTTAACTTCCCTAAATGATTAAACAAATTCCTGCAATGGTCTTTGCCCGGGGCTGTCGGCGCATTAATATACACGAGGGCGAGGGCAAGGGCCGTGAACCTGTGAGGCTGGATTAGCAGCATGGACATACATGGAGCTGTTGTTGGTTGACTTAATTCAGAAAAAGCCTGGGAATTTTTGGAGGGGTAGGAGTGGGCTACTGTTGGTGGAAGTCATGCTCTGTTAGGCTTAAGCACAGTACATCCGCTACTAAAATACACAGGTCAGTCTCTTATGAAACCCTATGGCCTGAGGTTTCAGTCACAGAAGATAAAAGCTGTTAAGTCTGCTTATATGAAGGGTCATGCTTGGAGGAGAAATTTCCAGTCTTATATAAACTTGGCAGTTTAAAAAATATTGAAAATAAGAACATCAGGAGAGGTTAGCATTCAAATGAAATGACACCTATTTTGCTTTTTCTTATTTTCTGGCATGTATGTCCTATTACAAAGGTCAAACACAGCCATGATTTCAGGGATGAGGTCAATGTACATACAAGTAACCCTCACGCCTCAGACTGCTCTAAACACTCATTCAGATAGTTTTTCTACTCTTGGTTCTGTACGATGTTGGTAAGAGCAGATATCCCTAATATGTTCATCTAAGGAACTCACTACAAGAACAGGGTTAGCCAATCAGATAAAAGCATCAACCCATCAACCAATGGGTTGATGCAAGGTGGAGTGGAAGAGAAAGAGAGAGACTGAGCAGTTCATTTGGACCATCTTTTATAGCCTGGATGACACAGGTGAGCTGCAAAAAAGTCCAACAGGAGAATCCAGAAACCTCAGAAGAGCAAGTAAAAATCAAAGTGTCGCTACACAAATGAAGACCAGATCTCATCACAAGCATCCAACAGGCATTCATACGGGTTCTCTGCCTTTTATACAGCGCACATGCATGCCTTGAAAACTGGATGCTACAGGCCCAAGAAAGGCTTATTTTTATGTTTGTACACATTACACTGCATGTGTTACTTACCACAAACCTGAAAAACGGTGCCAAAGCTCAATAAGAAGAGCAAAAAAAAACCACAATATGAACCAACAGCTGAAATGTCGTGGCAGTTTATTTGAACTGTTCTTTGGTGGGACACGACATTTGAGCGCAAAACTGATATGCACTTCAGAGACACTGTCATGTGCACACTCTGCTTACCATGTAGTATCCAGGCAGCAGTTTCTGTAAGAATTCAGCCTCCTTGTGCATCACAGTCTTGATGATGAACTCATCATCCTTTGTAAGGTAGAACACCGAGCCGCTCGCTCCAGGATTGGACAGCTCGATCAGAGGCTCGTTACACAGGGAGTACTGCAGGTTCACAAAGAGAAAACACAGACAAATGTACAAACTGTACTACTTTGAAACTGACCAAAAACTTCATAGACAAGTTATGGAATAATATGGTTATGATTTTAATGGAAGCGTTTTTGATAAAGTCATTGAACACGATAATTTCTTTGCAAAGGGTGAGGCACACAGACTCAGAAAATCGTCAACTGTGTGTGTTCAGATTTGACTGAGACATGACTCAGAGAAGAATTCGCCTAAGTACTTTAATTGCTTCCATAATCTCTGTATCACAGACATTCCTGCTGCCACAAATGTGGAATGGGCTGAGCGAACCAAATCGGCAGGTTTTCAAAATGCACCTCTCCTTTTCACCTCTCCCTGCATTCATCGCCCCTTAAGCCTTCCCATGTGCTTCTTTTAGATTATTGCAATCTATTCAAATGCTGCCAGTGGAAAACAAACAAACACACCCAACAAAACAATACAAAAAGAGGACAGAAGAACTCATTATGGCACTTCATTATACAACTCCTCTGATACCTCCCTGTTAACAACACATTAATGAAGCATAACATGCTGACTAGAGCGCTCTTGGATCAAAGTCTGTAAATTAGAAGCTGCCTGCAGTGCTAATAATAAACATAAACACTGGGAATCAAACAAACATCAGCATGCTGAGACACAGAGCCCAAGTTTGAATACCAATAAAATCCAAAAGGTAGAGAAATGCATATCAGCACATACAGTAAACATACATTATAGGAGAATTACAATGGGGGAAAAACAGAAAGCTGAAATAACATGCTTTTACATTCCTAGCTTTGTTTACACACACACAAACCAGTCTCCTGCTAATGTGATGGGTAGCTCAGCTAATCTCTCTCTACAGCTTAAACGCTATCCTGGCCACATCTAATTTCTGCTAACTGCTCACCCTTTAAACATTCGTCGGGAACAAATCTGGCATTCATTTCATACATTTCTTCACATGAAAACACACCTAAACAGGAGCGGAGAATAAGAATGTGATGCTGACTAGAAACTGCAATCTTCCCACCAAGAAGCCTGATTTATCAGACAGGAAAAAGGGGAAAAAAAGGAAAGGCTTTTTTGGGGATAAAACAGTCTTAAAGCTTCAATAAACAAACCTGCTGCAGAGTCTATTTAACCATTTTTTTGTCTTCTTGGGTGTGAGAAATTCTAAGAGCTCGATCACTATTTACTGGCACAACAAAAAATCCAGACCATAATTGGCAGTTCCACAGGAAAGAACAAAAAAAAATCAGTAGTTGCAGCTATGAATGTGTGAACAACAGATTCTGTTCTGGCAGGGCCTAAAGATTAGCGTATGAACAACTTGTTGGTGGCAGCACAGAAACACACCAAGTAACTCGTCAGATGCCGGCGCTACAGCTCCACAACAGCAATGGCTGAAGCTGTCACTCCTGGGAACACTAACAGGCTTATTGCTGGTTCCATGGCAGGGGAAATACTACCAAAGTGTTCTGGGTAATGCAAAAGCACTCATTACCCACTAAATTACCTTACAAGCTTGTAATCTAACAATTAACTTTTTTAACATCAGCACTAATTAAGACTAACAGACAACATCAGTTACCTGTGAACTCTGAGTTTCTGTACAGCAAAACAAAAAGGTGATCATATAGGAGGACTTTTTATAGTGAGACTGGCTTTCCATTGCTAAAGTCACAGAATAATTATGTTTGAGATCATTTCTAGAACTTCAAACTTTTAATGCATGTGTAGTTTCAGATTATCATTATTATTATTACTACTGCTGTAGTGCTTCAGGCCCATGACTGTTGGCCTTGCAGATGCAGTGAAAGATTTTTGTTGTTCTCAGCTGTGTTCGGTGGTCACCAAGACATAAATATGCAAGAACAGAAATGCCAGTGATGTCTAAATTAAAAAATGTTTTAAGAATTTTGCTGACTTTGCCCCAAATATAGGTGTTAAAAAGCTTCCCCTTCCCTGGAAACTGCACTCATACCACCACCTCTGCTGCTGCTGTATTTTCTATACATTTCAATTCAGGACTTGCTCAGTCCCGTGTAGGGCTGGGTATTGTTAGGAACCTCACAATTCGATTCGATTTCGATTATTGCTGTTGTGATTCGATTCGATTCGATTCGATATTGATTTAAAGTTGTGAAGACACAAATGATTTAAGATAATGTTGATATTTTTAAAATATTTATTTTCATACAAACTTCTGTAACATCACATTTCTGAGCAAAGAAACAAACTTCTTTCTGCAATGTGCTTAAAGTAGAAAACTGTTCTTAATAAACAATAAAAAATAAAGTGCATGTAAAATAAAATTAGGCATAGCTTATCTCTTGAAAGTCTAATATAAATAAAAATGCATTTCAATAACATCGGTGCATATCAGTGCAGATTTAAACACAAATCATAGGGTTGTATTCAAAAAGTTTAGTGCTTGTAAACATTCTTAGCTTTTGAACATGTAGTGATTAACCTCTAATTTTTGAACATATCTTGAACTGAACTATAGTACTGTAGCCAGAAATGAAGAATTGTACTGTAACAGTACAGTTCTTCATTTCTGGTTACAGACTAAGTGGGCACGTGGAGATTCTTGTTCAGAAAAAGCAGCTGATCCACATGCTCAGGCTTCAATGCACTTCTCTGGGCTGTGACTACAGTATGTCACCTGCTGTGGAAAAGATCCTTTCAGCAGGTACACTACTGCCTGGGATGCAAAGGTACCTTTTAGCTTGGCATGACAACAACAGGTTGTGCTTCGTGTTTTTGTAGCGCATCTGCGTGGTATCTGGTTAAGTGGTTGCGCAGGTTTGTCGTGTTACTGCAGTACTTTAATTCTCTCTGGCACAGCTTACATACCACCTTGCTTTTGTCGACTTCTTGAGTTCCAGATTTAGACGGGAAAGCAAAATGAGCCCAAACATCTGACTTAAAAGTTGATGGAGTTAGCTTTCTACAGCTGCTCGCCATGACTGTTGTTATGCGCTCAGGTGCTCAGCACAGTAACCAAACTCTCAGCGCCCCCAACGTGTCAGGAGGTGAATCGATTCTGAGGAGCCCCCTAATCGATTATGAATTTTGCGTGAAATTATTGCGATGCATCGATTCTTCAATTATTTTACCCACCCCTAGTCCCGTGTCTCTCTGAGAACACGATGCAGCTGTTTTACAGATGCTCCTCATTATAAAACCTCTTTCAAAGGTAGATTTATCAATTTGCTACCATCCAATTAACACCAACTGTCAGTTAGACAAATGACATTCAATGAAAACACTCTGTTCCCAGAGGTTTAGTATATCTTATGTTAGTACAAGTGATCAAATGCTTAACAGACAGGTAAGATTAACAAAGAACAGAGAAAATGGACTCAATGTTCCCATTATAATTTTGAGTTTCTGCTTTTTTAATAAACTGAGTAATACCCAGAATTTCAGTGTGACCTAAAATCTGAATAATGAGTAAAGCCAGTCAGTGGTGAAATATCCCCAGATGACTTGTTTGGACATATGGTGATGAGTGACCACAGGCTGGCTGAGGGAGAAGGGAGAAAAGTAGGCAGGATTCTGCGTTTCCATGTGGTTGGCGTACCGATGCATTGACGATAAGTGCACACAGAGCGTGCATAAACACTGACTAATCAGTGTATGTATATGGAGAATGCTGAATCATGCAGTCTCCAGGTTCCCCAGACTGAGGGGGAGAGACAAGCTGCAGACCTTCCTTCCCTCATGGCATCATTGTCCTTATTCCCTTCCTCTCAGCTCTCTACTAACATCCCACTTTTTATCCAGAGTTCTCATGTTTATTCATTTTGTTGATGGTAATCCACACCCACCAAGCTCCAGCTGTCTTCTGAGCCAAATCGGGTTGGCCAGTATTAGCCTTTAAAAAGAAATGCATTGACACCTAAATTTACACAAGTGAAATGTAAAAAGTCATCTTTTCAGGACGTTGGAAGGATGTCTAAAAAAAAATGTAATTTGATTTAAGACATGTGCAGGTTCAAATCTGCAGATAGGAAGTGGAAGTAACCAAATAGGCAGAAGTTTTGAGTGTTTTAACCACATTTAGATGTAAAGGGATGTCTGCTACCGGTTGTCTTCTCAGTAATCTCTAAAGGTGGCCTAGGTATAATCTGATGACCTTCAAGCAATTACAAAAATATATTTAAATTAAGAGATAAAGACAAATTAGATCTTACCAGGTAGTCATCCGGCCTGATGCCAAACAGTTCTCTGAAGTAGCGGAAGGCCACAGGAGCGTACGTTTTAAAGCGGAAATCGGGGAAGTGATGGGCTGGAGTAAGGTTGCTCCCTTCACTAAAATACATCAACAACAGCCAGTTAATCAAAAAGCCCTCGTTATCAGTGCAGAGAGGGCTTTAGTGGGTGTTTGCATGTAATAGAAACCTGGGGAAAAGATGCTCTCCACCACGTAGAAGTCCTGCATTAACACATCTCTCTCAGGCTTGGAGCTCAGGTTGCCCACTGTGTAACCGATGCCCAGCTGGATGGCGCCTTTCAAGGCTGATGATGTGGTCTGCAAAAGAGGGAGTGGAGGAGGCAAAAGGAGGATAGTGAGTAAATTAAATTCTTCACCTTTTTGTCTGCTTAAAAAAAAAAAAAAAAAAAAAAAAAAAAAAAAGACGCACCCTTCACTGTGGCTGCTCTGTAGAAGTGGTTCAGTTAGAATCTAATATTATTATCTATTAAGACCTCATAGACAAAAATATTTATTTTTCTTGGATAATAACAAAACTGTCTGAAAAAATCTTTTTATTTTCCTTTGCCTCTTACTAAGACCTTTTTTGGGGGTAATGGGTAGGCTGCCACTAACTCCTGCTATGACAGCATCTGCTCTTCTGTTCTTCTATAGCATATCAAAGGTTACTCTTACAAGTAGAAAATGTATAGTATAGTACCTTCTTGTAAGTAGTTTCCCCTGATGCATCCACCCCTCTGTGGCCAATCTTCTTTCCCTGGCCAGGCTGGCCTGAGGATGAGGGCATCTGATAAGAGGAAGAGAGAAGCAGGCTATTATGACTGGGTCACCAATATTTGCACCTCTTCATGAATGGTGACTATATAAATATTAAAGACTGGGGGGGGGGGGGGGGGGGGGGGGGGGGTGATGGAGAATCACTGAATGAGAACAATTTCAAGATCTGATGTTCTTCATTTTGAAACAATATGGAAACTTTAGTTCATATGATCTAAGGATCTGTCATTAGTGGAGCGTTACCTCCCTAATCATTCAAACCCAAACTGCACAAGGCCCCAACTGTCAATTTAATATAATTTAGAAAATGCCTTAATACCAGAAGCTGCACTGGATGTTTTAGGATCTTATCCACTGCAAATACCTCTAGTGCCATTACAATTAATGGAGCTTTTGCTTTAAACTGGCATTTAAGTAGATTTAAATAATCAGCAGACTCCAATTAAACAAACTGGGCAATGCTTTTGGGCTTGCTAAAATGTGCACTGTACTATTTGAAGTGCTATGTAAAAGAGATTCATCAAATTAGGAGGATTTAAAGAAGACTTGTGTTCATGTCCAATTCCTTGTTTTTATTGCTGGACTAAAACAGAGAAGCTTTGACTGAGTTGCAGTTCAGAATAATCCCCATTTATCTCACACTGAGCCTTAGTGCAAACCCTCACTTCATCCACTGTCTTAAAGCAACCCTCCCTTTGTAGCCATACGCACATGAGAAGACATGTTTGAGATGATGTGTGGCAAAAAGAGAGACAAGAAATACAACCCTAATTCTTTTATACTGCTTTTCAATATTTTGTAACATTTGTACTGACATTTGCGGCAGTTTTCAAACACCAATTAAAATCCTCAAATGAAGCCTTTACAGTGGGTGTAGTTTGGGATCAAACCAAAGATCAAAAATGAAGTAAAAGACACAGAGACAGGTGCAGGTGGTGGCTCACCTCTGTGATGAAGGCTTTCTTAGCAGCTGCATCTGTAAGTGAGGGGACAAGGAGAGACAAAGCATTGGTTGTCAGTCGCTCTGTGACAGAGAGGCTCCATTACTCAGCATCATTAGTGCTTTCCATGACAAAGATGAATCCCACAGGGTGGATGCAGTAGCCTAACGTTATGTAATAACAGTGTCAAACACAAGCAGGGGTCTGCCTGAGTAACTGCAGGAAACAATAACATCAGTTACAAGGGCACTGAATCCTTTACAAAACTTCATGAACTATAACTGATTTTTCTGCAATGCAAACAGCACTGATGCCCGTATGTATGATGCTTGGTTAGACAGTAAAGTAAAATATGATGGACTGCTATTATGTTTGTTGAGACATTCACAGTCCTCCCAGCCCAAGTGCAGCTTCACAGAGATGTAAGTGCAGCTGTAAGCTCTTTTGATCAATTCCTTTTAATTCAAAATGCCTTATCCCATAGATCCAGCCCAGACTAGCTCAAACATATTCAATAAATAGTTTCTACTACCATGCTGAAATGTCCTACACCAAGAACCTAATAAATGCTAACACACATTTGGCAACCCAGTGAATCTCAGAAGCAAAGCTGCATCTGCCATGTTATGATCATTTCCAGCCTAATAGCAGGATGTAGGCAGTAGAGAAAGGCAATCAGAGGACTGTTTTCACCAGGAAGGCCTGAAATAGACACATAATTATAGACATATATAACACTTGGCATAATAATGGAGAGAAGGTATGAAGGCAGGAAAGGGAGGAATGCAAATGAGCAAATGAAAGAGTGGAAGCGTGGAGAGAGTGGTTCAGTGACAGAGAGCGAATTAATCAGCCGCACTCTGTTACTGTTATCATCATAACCGCTATCACACTCAGCCGCCCATATGGTAGAATTTATGAAGAAACTACAGCAACACAGCCTGACAGCTGGGAATAAATAAGTCAAGATATGAATACAACTGCTTGAGACACTTTGATGAGGACACCAGTTTTGCTTATGTGATAACTTTTCACTTTTGGGAAACAGATGGAGCGGTGGTGGTAACGTTAAAAAAGATTTTCTTATGGCAATGTGTCAGAAAGGTTACAACAGCTCCCATGCTGCTGAGGAACGCAGCGGGTTCCTTATTGCTTCAAGACAGCAAATCTTAGCAAATACACCCCAAGGTCAGACTGTGCAATGCTCAGAGAAACTATAAAAAACCCACGAGCTACATCTCAGACTCTACAGACCTCAGTTAGCATGTTAAATGTTAAAATCCACAATTGTAAAATTAGAAAAAGAATGAACAAGTATGGCTTACTTTGAAGGGTTGTTGGGAGAAAACCTCTTCTTTCTAAAAAGAACATGGCAGCACAGCCTGGATTTGCAAAGTTAGATCCGATTGGACCACAATGTACTTTGGCCAGATGAGACCAAAGTGCAGAAGTCCTGCCATAATGCACAATGCCACGATTGGGGAGAACCAACACAGCAGATCAGCAGAAACAACTCATATCAACAGTCAAGTATGGTAGTGGAGACGTGACGATTTGGGCTTGTTGGCAGCCACAGGACTTGAGCACCTAGCAGTCAGGTAGCATACCACGTGTTGTATCTAAATCATTTTAGAACCTGCTAATGACCAGATTTTTTTTTTTTTAATCATGTCCTGATACATAAAACCTTAGAATTGACAGAGGGTGTCATTTCTTGTAAAAGGTGGCACAGAATCAGCCAACACGCACAACTGTTAACCAGCACTTTTCACACATGGACAATTTCAGGAGAATTAACTTGGGATATTTATATTTGCAATATTGGAAATAGTGGAGCTGGAGCTGCCTGGATAGAAGGTGCAATAAGCAACACTAATGATGACAACTCACTAGTTTTGAACGCAATAAACTATTACCTGTGTACATGGACATAATCCAATGTGGCGCAGATAGACTCACTTGTTAAAGCAGGTCAAAGCCCAGGTAAAGTAACTGACTTGGACATTGGACATCAACGTCTCATGTGGAGGAAGGATTGTAAATGGGACCTCTTAACTTACTTTGTTTTTTGTGCAGCAAATGTTACCAGATCCCAGTGTCTGAATGTGTACAGCCTCTGAGCGTCGCCCTGGGATGGTTTAAAATGGGTTGGCTCTGCTCCTCCTGAGGAAGCAATTTTCAAAGTGTGCACTACTGTCAACAACTCACAACAGGCTAAATGAGAACAAGAGGAGGCTGAACATGACTTTCAGCCTCGACTCTGTGGAGACTTCCTCCTCTAACCGGTACACTATGATTCACTGTCTCTCACCAGCTGAGACGCTAACAGCTAATACATACAAGTCAGGGGTGTTCGGGAGTGTGATAGCATCCTCACAGCTTGACTTTGTGCTTGCAGCTCAAATGATACCCAGCCTCTCAGTCTCCGTTTCCGTGCACAGTCTGCCTGCCTGCCTCTCGTGCATGCCCATGTGACTGAGCCGCGGAGTAGCCAGTTTGCCACCCCTCCTCCTACTGTCTCTCTATCGTGCTCCCTCTGCCACACACATATTCACATTTGGGATGAGCAAACCGAAGCGAGCCAACAGAGCATCATGTAAGCTGGAACAACCAAGAATAAAAATATGACTGAAAGAAGGAAATAAGCTGATGGAGGAATGTTTGTAATGCAGAAAATTAAAAGGAAGACGTGTTTTCCACTATGCTTACTATTCATTTGTGCATGAGTGCACATGCATGCAACTGGCAGGATTATTGTGCTTCTTCCACATCTCTCCAGTCACTTCTGGGTGTGTGCTCCACATGTGCTGGATGTGTGTATATGCAAAGGAATGCAAATTATTGTAGCTCCATCTCTTCCTTTCCACATGCCTGCACCTGTCAAGACAGCCCCAAGAGTGTGTATGCATGCGAAAGGTATGTGGGAGTGTGTAGTGATTGAGAATGTACAACATTAGCTGTGCACCCCTGCATGTGCTTCCTGTTTTGACTCAAAGAAACACGAGACCACTTTGGATCCATACAATAGAGCTGGATGGCTGACTTTCTGACAAGCTCTTCTAGGATATCAACAGTCTGCGCAGGCAGTGCATTAAGCAGCAGTCTGAGTGTAAGATACTTACACGACTGTAAAGCATCCCAAATGTTTTATCTAAATCAAAATGTAAATTGTTGCATTCACTCAAAGACTCCATCCATCCCCCGGATATTTGCCAACATTAAGTAAACCCAGACGAGCCATTATTAAATTACTTTAAATTATGGAAGGATAGAAATAGTTCTGGGAGGAGGAAATGTGTAAGCCTACACAGGAGCCAAAACTATATTTAAAATTTCAGCCTCTAAATTGATGCTTATGTCAGACTGAAATGTAATTACTGTATATTACGATTACAAACAAGTAATTACCTCCAAGAGGGCGGTGATGAATTCAGTTTTTCTGCCTGTCTGATTATTAGCAGGATTACTCAGAAGTTACACATGTATTTGCATTAAATTTTTACCAGCGGTGAGGTCTGGTCTAACTAAAAATTGATTAACTCGTAGAGTCAGATCATATCTTCACAAATACTTATTAAATTGGAATAAGAAAAATCAGAGGACACCGTATTAATGTTCTCAAGCAATTAACACAATCCAAGGATATCTTCTGGATCCAGGGAGTCAGCTCATGCATGCTGTGGAAAGGAGCTTTTAGCCTGGACAGAGGTGTGAAGTGTTGTGTGTGCAAGAGTCAAAAACCACAATGCCTTGCAGCTGTTTGTGCTATTTGTGCCATATATTTTAACAGAAAACACATGATGAGAGCACATTACAGCCAATCAAAAAAGCAGAGGAATAAGAAAATTTAGGAGGCATGACGAGGCAAAAAAATTAGAGGGCATCCATAAAGGCCAAATGAAGTCAAAACATCTGTGATAAACTTAATCATTAACTATATTTGTCAGCTTATGCGACTGATAATTTTCCTGAAGAAATGTGAAAGCAACATTACATTAATGTGCCTTGACCCTGAATACAGGAGTCTTACTTAAAAACATCTCTGTGTTAGAGTCCCCACATTTACCCCTCTCATTCAGCATTATGAAACTGCAGAATGAGGAGATGCCAAAAAGATGCTCTCACTCCACCATTACACTGCAGCAGGCTGCAGAGTTCTTCAGGGGATGGAACAACAAATAGACCCCTCCAAATAAATAGCTCCTAGCTGGCTCTGTTTCCTATCTGGGTGGCAATTTGTTGGTTTATGGTGTGTTGTCATAACCCTTAAGAGAGTGGTCCTTTACTGGCTGCTGACAGCCATGCAAGGTAAAATGATACAGAGAATTTATATCATTCTGACAAACCCTGTTCCTATATGATTATCTTCATAAATGACTAATTCATTGTTTCCAATTCCCACAAGACACAGGAACATCTATAGTTTTGATCTATAGTTTAGCACATATTTCTGTTAAACTATAGATCAAACCTTGCAAAATTGATTAACAGAGCTTAGACAATTATGTTAGTTCATCCAGAGTTTCCTCAATGCCCCCAAAAGTCTGTGTTGTTCTGCAACTCTTCCCAACATACGATTTCTACCAATACGAAGAGATAAAACAACACAAGCTGTACCAGCACGCACACAAAACTGATTCTTGCCCAAACTTGCTTTACAATGTGCAGGATGAAGCAGATCCTATAAGTCCTGCTGAAAAATATTAAACCAAAACACGCCCCCCCCCAACACACACACACACACACACACACACACAAAAAACAACATATGAATTGCTAAGATCCAAACAGGATTTTTTTTTTCTTGATCGCTACTTAAATGATTATAAATGATTTATTGGAAACTTTCCATATGTATAAAAATCTTTCATTAAAAGCTCCCAGGTAAATGTGACACCCAGCTGGTACAATCACTTTTTACCTTCTATGACATGAACAACACACACACACACACACACACACACACACACACACACACACACATACAAACACCTCTTTTTTCTCCTTCTTGTTTCCATGGTGCCCCATTGAGGTCAGCCGGCATTTTTATGACTTACTCACGTGTGCCTGAAATCAACAGACAGATGCTGCCTTGCACATGTCCTCTCATGCTGCTGTTAAATAGGGCAATAGTGCAGCCACACAGCAGTATATGATATAATGCAAACATCCACGTGCAAACAGGAGGGGGGGGGGGGCCTCCAGGCCTGATAAACGAAGCCAATGCCAAAGTGCCAAAAAAACTGAAGTTCCCGCAGTGGCCAGTTGACACTGACTACAACTCAATCCTCAGTCTCCCATGTTAAAATGCCCACTTTCAGGAATGTAATAAACATGTTTACAGCATTACAAAGGTGGAATACAAGACAAAGACAGGAAGAAAAAACCACAGGAGACTCACAAAGTAAAACGTGCTTTCAAACTAAAACAGGAAAGGATGAAAAACCAAACCTCAAACTCTTAAAAATACAGTGAAAGGTGACCCTAGGAGAAGTTGTTCCATTATAAATATAAATAGTGGTAACAGCAAATATCAAAAATCTGCATTCTGCGTGAAGTTAGCTCCAAATTAAAATATTTATGGCATTTTTGAAGCGTCCTTGATTTTATTTTAGTGTTCGTTTTTGCACTACATGCCTAAATCCCCCAGAACTACTTTATGTAGTAGTTTCTTCTTTAGTGCATCTCAACAACAAAATGAATCTTAAACCAGAAACAACTCGGGTTCATTACATAATTCTTCCATCTCACACACGCTGTAGGCAGCCTTGCGTCTTACTGACAGCACTGTCTGGTCCAGATGGGATCAATACTGGTTCTCCCAGAGGATGAGCTAAGTAAGAGGCATCTCTGAGATGACTGCATATTATCTTGGCAGAGGCTCACTGATAGTGCTCCAGCAATTGATTGGGTGTTAATTTTTCATGCCACAACAAAGCAGCTTTTGATTATTGTGTCAAAGTGCGTCTGACTTGCAGAAAGCAGAAATCCATCATTCTGTCAATATTAAAAAAACAGAAAAAATAAATAAATCAACAAAGCAGCCTACTCGACACTATATAAATACAGACAGCTCTTATGACAGTATTTTGCCTGATGAAAAACACAGTGAGACTGTAATATTATCTCTGACAACAACCTGACAATGCTGGAGAGGCGAGACCCATTTGCTTTCTCATGTCCAGAATGGTGCAGAAGTTCAGAAAGACAGAACACCTTGAGGAACATCTTTCTTTTTAAAAGAAAATGATTATTCCCTCCACAAAAATGGGTACTGCAACTGTGATGGCTTCATTTTAGATTGAGAGAGAGTGCAAACTGATCCTAAATCAGTGCCATCAGGCCTTTCTAAACTTCAGCTCTTGAGCTCAACATCCTGCGGGCTGTGTACTTTTCCATGACCACACCAGCCAGCTCGTGAAGAGCTCCTCCTCATTCTGCTGTTGATCCAGATGAATATGTGGAGACAGTAATAATACCTTACTGACCAGGTTTGGATGCACACCAGTGTTATGGATCTTATTATGCCTTTAATGATATTTATACTATGCTGCTTACTTAGCGCACACATATAATGATCTCCTGACCTCTGATGATTCTATAAAAACACGATATTCATCTTCAAAGGTTTCTGCCAGCACGTTCTGGTCAAAAATCACCAGCAATGGAAAAGCAACAAGTAAAACTCGGAGTTAAGTAGCCATTACATTAAATCCACTGACAAAGGAAGTGAAAAATAATTATTATGCACTACAACGGCATCTGATAAGGGGTGGGATATAGTGATCGGGAGCGAGTGAACAGTCAGTTCTTGAATTTGATGTGCTGGACAAAATTGACACCTGTAAAGATCTGAGCAGCTTCGTGCACCCCGTCCACTGCCGAAAGCTTCATGAGCCACAGAACTGGACCATAGAGCAAATGAATGAGGTGGTTTCTTCAGGAAAAGATAACAGTAGACCATATTACAGGGAGGAAGGCTGACCAGCAGAAGCAGAGGAAGGTTCTAACAGGAAACCTGGTCCTGGTATTATTATGGAGGTTACTTGTGACACCTTTAGCAGCTACACTGTCACTCTCCACTTCAGGAATTGTTTGAGGAACATTATAAAGAGATCAAGGTGTTGACAAATTCCCCTAATCTGCTTACTATCAAATAGAATATAGTAAATAAATATAAAAAGCACCTCCACGCGCCATGTTACTATGCACCAGTAAAGCAATCTAAAAGCCTGGTAACACAGGACTTGAAGGATGTGCTAATCTCTTGTTGCCTGATGCCACAGGACATCTCGAGAGGTCATGTGGAGTTCACGTCTCGGCGGGTCAGTGCTGTTCTGGCAGCACGAAACAATATTAGGCAGGTGGTTTAAATGTAATGGCTTTGTTAAATACAAATACTGCAATATATATCATCACAGTGTGCAACTGGAAGCAGGAGGCACAGCTGTCATGGTTCTGTCGGAAAAAAATAGTCGATGAACATGTTTTGATTGGACCCATTCATTTGTAATCATATTTTCATTTACTCTCCACATTACCACCCACATTTGCAGACCAGCTCTAATGTGATTCAGATCAAAGACAGCAGTGAAAGTGGCAGAGACAGCGATTAGAAGCAAGACAAGCTGGTTTCTGTCACAGCACTCCAGTGTGCTTATCTAGCCAGGACAGCATGTTACTACGCACTAATGAGGCAATCTAAAAGCCCGGTAACATGAATGTCAATAATTCCTTTCAACTGACCGTCCCTTATTAATCAGCCACTTTCATGGAGGGAGTCACCAGCTTCCTAATGCTAAGCTTCACAAAGAAGCTTTAAATGTTCTTTGCAATTCCAGCACCTTGGCAGAATAATATCTTTACAGCCTATCATCACTGCTTCAGGCAAATAAGCATACATGGAGTGAGGTGAGCATAGGGAGAGCTCGAAATATGTTACCTTGACTTAAAGTAGAACTAGGATGCCAGCACATATCCACAGGGCTCCTTTGAGTTACTGAACAACGAGGAGCACACACACACAAGGGGGAAGTCTCTCTGTCCTCTGCTGTCAGCACACATCATGCACTTTGTGAAATACAGTGAAAACGTGGAAGGAGAGGACAGCTTTTTACTATGCAAAGTCATCCATTATGATCAATAGCACCAGGCAAGCAATCAAACTTAATAAAAAAGCTTCGTGCCTGCAGCTGGTTCAAAAGAAAATGTTCCTTTGAGGCGCATAGCTTGGAGCTGGATGATGAGCAATGGGCAATAGAGCATGCATACAAGCAAACGCAAACATAAAAACTGAATATTTACTTATGGAGCCTTTATGAGAAATTCTCTAAACTTGTTAAAACAAGTTAGGCAACTGATGGATTAATTAACTAGTTAATCAACAGGAAAGTTACAGAATGCTGTTTTTATAGTTGATTATTTATAGTGAAGCAGCCATTTGCACCATCAGCAAAATGGAGAACATGTGGGAATCTGTCTACATTTATAAATTGCCAATCTGTGTGAAAGTGACTGCAGTTGGTTCGAGTCAGACCGCAACTGTTTGGAAACAGGCCGCCTTCCACCAGGCGTGATCGGTCTCTGACAGCAAAAACAAGCCAACAAATTGAATACAATCAGAATCAACTTGGACGCAAATTTAGAATCTCGTGTTCAAATGATCCTCTCTGGCGAAGCCATGCTGTTGTAACAGATGCAGTATGCGGCTTAACATTGTCTTGCTGAAATATGCAAGGCCTTCCCTGAAAAAGACGCCATCTGGATGGGAGCATGTTGCTCTAAAACCTGTAAATACCTTTCATATACTTTTCATATACTTGGTGGTGCTTTTCTAGATGTGTAAACTCACATAGGCACTAATGCACCCCCGTACCATCAGAAATGCAGGCTTTTGAACTGAGCAGTGATAATAAGTCCCTCTCCTCTTTAGTCTGGAGGATGAGCCATCCTTGCCTGATCACAGAACAGTTTCCACTTTGCCTCAGTGCATTTTCAATGAGCCCAGAGAAGACGGTAACATTTCTGGATCATGTTCACATATGGCTTCTTCTTTGTATGATAGAGCTTTAACCTGCATTAATGGACGGCACGGCGAACTGTGTTCAAAGACGATGTTTTCTGGAAGTGTTCCTGAGCCCATGCAGTGACCTCCATCACAAAATCACACTTGTTTTAAATGCAGTATCACCCGAGCTGATTTTCAGCCATCTCCTGATTCTCTGAATCTTTTGATATTATGTACTGTAGATGATGAGATATTCAAAGGCTTCACAATTTTAAACTGAGGAACATCATTCTGAATTTGTTCCATAAACATAGATAAATGTAGTCTTTCTTGTAGATCAGTGAACCTCTGTTCATCTTTACTGCTGAGAAACTCTGCCTCTCTAAGATGCCCTTTTCATACCCAATCATGTTACTGTCCTGCAGCCAATTAACCTAATTAGTTGCATAATGTTCCTCAAGCTGTTTCTTTTAGGACCACTTACTTTTCCAGCCTTTTACCCCCCCCCCTCCAAAAAAAAAAAAAACTCTTTTGAGCTGTGTTGCTGCCATCAAATTCAAAATAAGCTAATATTTGTCATGATGTAGTTGTGAAATCTCATATACCCATATTTTATTCACAACTACATCTTTTTTTTACTGTTGCAGTGGGGCCTCCTCATACAAACATGATTAATCCCAGCCAGTCTGAGGTTTTGTAGGTGTCACAGACAGACAAAAGCCCAAATAAAAAGCCAGCCAAGTCATGGTCACTGTTACTTCACTATTCCTAATCCCAATACCATTCGCCCCAGGCTATAAGGCTAACTGTCAGGATTATCAGGATAAGACAGTACTAATGCGGGGACAGGTGGGGGTCAGGAGACCGTCTGTCTGTCTGTTTTTCTGGGTTACTGGAACCTTTTCTGCTCTGCTTCTGCATCGGGCCAACTGACCACAAATCAGTCTGTGTTAACACGGATGTTCATTGATTACTGCAGGTCTGTATATATGTTAGATAAACGATTACACATGTCCCATATATCATCTGATAAGAAATGCAAATCTTACTAAAACAATACACCTGCCATTACTTACATCACCAGTCTCTGTCCACACCGAAGTCTTTTATGACACCGAAGTCAAATGTGACTGAGAAGTGGCTGAAATGACGGCTTGGCAGCTACAGCAGCAATTCCTCCAGTCTAAATCTTACTGCTCTTTAGAAGAGCCTGTGACAGTTGCATCTTAATTTTGTAGACTGGACTAATGGAACAGCTGGGCATGAAAGTGTAATTGCACCTCAGAGTGGCGTGAAAGCTCAGTGGACTTTGAAATGGAAATCTGAGGTGTGGGGAAGCAGAGAGAGCTGCTGTTATTAAAGGGGGAATGTAACTGCTGGGCCAAATCTAGTGATAGTGAGTGGGTTTTAAACATCCCAAGGACACACACACATTCATACAGCATGAAAAGTCAATTAAGCAACAGCTTCTGAGAGTCAGCTAGTGTCTGTGGGAATGTGATGCCTGCCCACAGAGCACAAGTCAATACGTAGACTGAGTCAGTGCAACTACAAATGAGAAGTTAGAGAGCAATATTTCTTTAAGGAGGGGTTCAGTTACTGTATACTTCTGTATGCCTGCTAATGGAAATGATTTGAGTGTATCGATATCATTGGATTTACATGTCGAGAGTGGCCACGTACTACACTCCCACAGGGAGGTCTCGCTTTCCTGCAGAAACAGACAGGGTTTAGTTACAGAACTCCGTTCTTGGGCAAAGCTAAAAACAGCTAAGACCTCCTGGCAAAATGACACACACAACTGCTCAAACTCTTATGCAATTTCAGTCTGTTTTTTCATTACTGAGCTGCCAGATCAGAACGGGGCTTAGTGATCCTTGCTGATCCTCAAAATGCAGTGAAAGCTGTCAGCCAAAAGACTGAAGTCCTTTTAGGGAGAGGAGAGGAGAGGAGAGGAGAGGAGAGGAGAGGAGAGGAGAGGAGAGGAGAGGAGAGGAGAGGAGAGGAGAGGAGAGGAGAGGAGAGGAGAGGAGTTATGAGTGCAGAACCGATAGTAGGAATAAACACGGAGCCTGACTGTGTGCTGCTGTTATTGCTGAGAGCAGCATCTTTGCAGGCAGTGGTGACTTAACAGAAGGTAATCTCTAACAGAGCTGCACAACACTGCAGGTCTCAGTCAGTCTTGTCATACTTGCACTGAATAATCTACACAGACACTTGTTATTTTATGCTGTTATTCAGGTGGAGAGATGAAAAATAGCCCTCAGATCAAACACTTGTTCCACTTTGTGAGACATGACAAATGCAAACAAATTTGAGAAAGCTGGTTTTCCTGCACACCTACAAGTCACACATTTGTATGACATTATGTTACAATTAAAAAAAAACTGCTGAGCAAATTTTTTTAGAATATCCAAAATGACAACTGCTGCCTAAAATAACATTTCCATACATTCGCCATGTGCTTCAGTCTTAAAAGGGAAAAAAGTCTTCTGTTTTCATCTATATGTTCTGATGCATTGCATTTATCCAGCCTGACCCTTTGATTTGCTTACCGGTGATCCTGCACCACACAGACGGCCTCTACAGGCTGCCAGCCATCTACATGAAAACACAGAATGCAGAGAATATAGTGGTATTTGTGTGTGTTTCAGCCTCGTGTATACATTAGTCGTGCTCCATCACTTAAATTTTACCCACAAAAAGACATCTCTGTAGCACAGTGTGTGGTTTTAAGGTCGTTTTGCAGCTATTGCACATGCAGATGAATACTCACAAAATAATGGCAAACTGACCGCTTTTATAAAATACAGTGTAGCAAAAAAACACACATTCCTTAGCTACTAATGTAGCTCAAAAGAGTAAAGAAAATGATACTTTTTCTTAGGGCTACCCACAGAACGCCAAAACACGGAGGAAAGTCTGCTCACACAGCAAGTTTAAACTGTGCTACTTCACAGTCCACCTGTGAGAAAGCCCCAAATCACAGTTAATGCAGTTTATATTTAATAACAAAATAATAAAGCAATAATCTAGCAGGATAAGCAGAAGAGAATGGCTGGATGGACTTACAATATTTGTTAAAAAAGTATTAAGTTACTGTATAACATCTGCCTGGTTCTTTCATAATTTTTTAACTATTTTATAGTCCTTTGGGATTGTTTTATATGTGTAAAATTGATAGATGCCGCCTAATAGGATATATTAAGATAACTTAAGAGTTGTAATTGGCAGGGGGTCATCTTAGGCCAGACTGTCCGCCGGACTTGTGATCCTATAGATTTATTGCTGAACCTATACTCAGATCAAAAATCTCAAAAAAAGAAAGAAAAGAAACTAGAATAAACAGAAAGTTGCACATTTATATTTACAGAATTTGGGGGGAAATTTCAGCCATAGCAATGCTGACTGAAGTGCAAAAACTCCACCACGAAGGGTTCGTTTGGCTGCGCCCTCATTTGGAAGGGATCACCACAGTGGATGGATCCACATAATTCAATAGGAATCAGAATCAATAAGAAACAGTAACTGTAAACTCTACATAAACAAAAGTAAAAATAATTAAAACTAAGGCACTCAAAGTGCAACGTTAAATGAAATATTCCAAAGTTTAAACAATACTATGTGTAATGTAGATATTACAAGTGATTTCACACAGACTCTTAAACCAGATGTCCCTTCTGACACAACATTCCCACAGATTCGTGTCTCCTCCCAGTCTCAAATGGAGGATCTTTCACAATCGATGAATGTGTTAACCACTACAGTATGGAGCCACCAACCTCTATAAACGTGACATCCACGGGCTGCGCCGGGAGATTTTCTGAGACAGAACATTTTCTGTGCAAGATGTGTTAGAAAATTAAGCAACTAATCAAACAATCACATTTTCTCTTAAATGCACTAGGAAAAGATACGCAGTTAGTGATTGTATGTAAGTTAACTGACAGCTGAGCTGTTTCCACATCAGTACATCTGTTTAATAAATATGCGCACGACTACAACAGTTAAAGACGTCCTCAGAAACTAGGATGGAAAAGCTCAGCAAGTTTTCCCCACAGAGGCTAAACTGACCGGTTGGAGCAGTAATTCAAGAGCGCTAAAAAACGATCCGTGCCGTGACTGACAGACGTTGGAAAAAGCGGTCTTGGTTATTTTATCTGTTCTCTGAGGGCCCGCAGCAAATTCACCATCACGTGAGCTGGGCGTAATACTTATACCAGGGTCAGACCGAACTTGCCAACTAGGTCCACGCTGTTTAATGAATGAATATATTTTCTCACGGCCCTATTAAACATGCATAAACCCTGCAGCATCTTGCTCTTCCACTTTGTCACGCTCATGCACTCTGAACAGACTCAGATAGCAAATAACCGATGGATTTATTGTCCTTTTTAAAATTTGGGATTGATTATTTATTTGGTCTATAAAGTCAGAATGTAGTGAAAACTGCATTTTCCAAAGACAGCAATGGGAAAACTGGTCAGTTAGTGCTATTCTCATATAGATATAACTCTGATATTCAAATGTTTTTGGTGGAAAAAAATAAAATCGATTGCTTAAATGGATAAAGATAAACAACAGCTTCAAAAAAATCAGGTAATATTGATTAATAATCCTAATCACTTCCCCGAAAAGCTTATCTGGGATTTAGCTGAGCACCCACTGGTTGATCATGCGAGCAATCTGGTCATGCGTGCGGTCTGTACAAATAAAGCCCTGAGCAGGCACCATCCAATTTTTTTTTTTTTGGTTGAAAATAAATGCTACTAATTCTGTGTGGGCGGTTCACATTATTTTGATAGCTCTGTGTTCCTGTCTGACTGCGTTCATGCTCCAGGTGCTGCTTATGAAATAATAATAGCCTCCATAAGGGGCTCAGTAACTCTCTTAATTGAAAACAGTAAGCCTTCGCCTTATTTCCCCACTGAGTGAAGCCAGTACAGCATGACACTGCAGCCATGTAAGTGTGAAAGTGAGCCAGAGCCTCCTTTAGTGGCTTTTACACCTGCAAAGTCACCACAACAGGGAAAAAAAGGACCCAGAATTTTTAGAGACCCCCCCCCCCCCCCCCTTGTCTTTCCTTTTCCTCACTCAACAAACCAGCGGGTATCCCTAAGAGTGAAAAACCCAGGTAAGGCACAAGGACAGACAGCGGCAAACACAATACTCCAGCCTTGCTGTGGTGCCAGCTCAAAATATCTATGACAGCACACATCCCCCACATGCAGGCAAAAGCAACAGCAGCTACTCAGATGTAACTGAACTGCGTCATCATCTGCGTAAAATAATGACATCAAAGAAGCTGGCAGAGGGTCAAAAACCCTATACATGCTCCTAGAACAAGCCACAGGGATACAAACTGATCCTGGCCTGCATAGCTACAGAGGGATAAAGAAAAGGGGCAGACAGAGACCTTGCCATAGGAATAAGAGGGGAAGCAGATGGATGGTAAATTCCACAGGAGGCAACCCACCCTTTGTGCTACCGTCAGCAGTTCTGACAGGCCGTGCCTAAAGCGAACAGAGAAAAACAGATTGGGGCGAAGACTGATGGGTAGTGGCAAATGAGTGGCTGAGCAGAGGGAATCACAGAGGAGGTAGATGAGTTGCGGCTCACTCTAGAGAAGAGAGGAAGGAGAGGAGACTACCTCTGAGGATGAAGGCCAGAGGAGTGAGTACGGGGAGAAGATAAGTGAGACGAAATGCAGCTATTGTGCTGAAAGTAGACCACGGGGACAAATTACAGCAGCCCGAAGACGTGAAGCTTTAAATGGGAATGAATACTCTTACAGCTATTTAACAGCCAGCTGTGACTCCCACACAAGGTTGTATTCACACATTGTAGAGCACAACCTGCAATTACGCACATGCAGGATCTGACGTAAACCAAGTGCTCACGTTGAGCTCTTTTACGCGCTGCATCAACATCATAAAGAGCCGATGAGAATCAAGCTGCACAGGCCGGCGAATGCCAACAGCCTTTAAAACGTCAACAGTAATACATTCGGCGGGGCAGAGCTCTGTTAAATAATATATCTGTTTGACCCTATTAATGTGTAAAGCTCGTGTTTTCCATCGCATGTGAAGAGCCACAAACTGAGCAGGCACACAAACCATCAAGCATGCCCGAGAAAAGCATCTGCAGCCAAGGGCACCTGGATTCCATTTTCCCCTTCTGATACAGTTAAAGTCAACTAGTAATCCTCAGCAGATTCATAAGCCTGTTCTGTGGGGAGCTGCTGAGCTCCTGTCAAAAAAAAACAGCAATTTTCTCATCAGAGAGAATAAAAATCCCCCAAACTGTGATGTACAGTGAGCACGACCAGCGAAAGCAACATGACTGGCAGCTGTTGGACTCAAGAGATGAGCATTCAGCTGAAGGCAGTCATACATTTGGTTTGCACACATAAAGTCATCTCTTGGCTGGATTAAGTAACACTGTTTCTTTCACACAGCTGTGCAGTTTATCATGGTGCAAGTAACAACTCTGGATCAAAATGTGCCATTATATCAATGGTTGGGGGGAATACAGCACAGAGAAGTAGCACCATAAAGGCAAAAAGCAGAAAATGGTGTCTGCGTGTGTACCATTATTATTCCATTTTTTGAGTTTGTTAACTTTCTGTTTTGCTCTCCTTAATATCTGCCATTTCTTCATCTAAGTTCATTCGGTGCACACTGGTTAACTTTTTTCACTTCACCCTCACCCGTTTTATAAGCGGCACCATGAGGACTCATAAAGTTGTGACTCTGGTATAGCAAAGCGTTTTAGATGCTTACTTAAGTTATTGATACTTGGTGCTAAAGTATCAATAAGAGGAAGCAATGCAATATATTGCAATACAGACATGTTGTTCTACCCTTTATCAATGAATGAAGAGAGCATCACTGACTCCTGCTTACTGTAAAAGCCAGTATAAGCCAGCCTCATAGTTTACCAGTTTGCTTCTCATGAGGTGATCTGACTCTCAAGAAAGCTGAGCTACACAAAAAAAACACATATCAAATGCAGCCCCTAACAATCAACCACAAATGATGTAAATGTGTTAAAATGTAACTGCTTTAAAACGCTAGTTCTGAAATGGATCTAACATGAGATCTTCACCCCACTCATCCTTTTCCTCAGGTTTGGGGTACTGTAGTGTTTAACTGCAGGGGGGCTGTTGGTTTGATTTTCACTGCAGGTAGAGCGCACATATGGAAAATCCCAGCATGACACAGCTATGGCACAGGAGTGCAGCCCCTTCAGATGCAATTTAAATCACAGCTGGGACTGACAAACCTGCCTGTATTGAAGTGACTCCAGAAACTTTCTAGATGTCCCTTCAATTACAAAAAAATATATTTCTCTCTGAATGCAATACTGTGCAATATATTGCAGTGAGCATATGTTTTAGCATAGACACAGAATATAAAGAAGATTTTGATGATTGGACACTGTATGTTACTTAATGTAAACAATATGCAGTTTGAAGGCAGCACATCTTTGGTTTTTCTATGCTGAAATTTAATCTTACAGCTGGTTGACATATACAATTACTGACATACCTAAATAATATCAGCTGATAGAGTGTTCTGGACATTTTAAAGGAAGCTATTAAAAGGGTGTCTTAATATATTAATGAATTAACTGCCAATAGGCTTTTTTTTTCTTCTTTTTTTTTACATAGAAGACCTATTGAGGTGTCATTGCAGGACCAGCACAGGTATAAACTACCAGATCAGTGGTTGTTAGATTGCATTTAGTTGCTTCATTCTCATGATTTGCTGGGACACTGGGAAATGACAGGTGCACTACAGTAAGGCTTGTATTTGCCACTTTGTACCCTTTAATTGGTGTCTCAGCCTGTCGTTCAGCTATAGTGGCTCCAGTTTGCTCAGCCTTCTTTTCCCTTGATAAAATTCCTGGTTCCAGTAAATGCCAAGATTGTGGCAAGAGAGTAAATGGAGCTTTTAATGTTTACCGCAGAATTTGAATACCACTGTGTGACAGTCCATGGATGCCACGGAGAGATAATAGGTGCCCAAAATTGCACACCTGTCTGCTTCTGTGAACCAAAAATATTAACAGCTTTATCACGCATCACGCAGTCCTCTCTGCTTTGGCTGCTCATGGTGCAGTAAATACATGCACCCTACACAGTAAAACATGCAGTATGTATAGTTCCTAACTTCACCTGAGCCCCATCCATTCAGTTCAGTTAGCCACTAGCCTAGCTTACTAATTCCTTGCTAGCAGAGATGAGTCGGGACTTTCTGGTCACAGCAGCAGCCGTAAAGCTGCGGGTGAAAATAGATGGGGGGACAATGACATGAACATTGAAGACTGACACTGCTTATTAGATATGTGGCATAATACCCATGTCTGCGTCCATCCCGTAGCTGACTCCCACAACCGTGTCCGCATCATCGGATGCTGCGGCCCCGGATAGCGGGCTCCCTTCCCTGGCCTCCGACAGCCCGACCGCTCCCTCGGCTGCTGCTTCCATTCAGCCTCCCGGAGGATAAAAAAACAGGCAAGCCCCTCGGAGTGAAAGACCCACAGCGACGGCGCGATCCCGGTGGCGGGAAGGTGTCGTTTGATATGTAAAAATAATCAAACGGAGGAATTTGTTACAGTTGTCTGCGACGGTCCCTTCATCTGTGCGGTGTTTCCTCACGACGGCGGCTCACTGCCCGCTCCTCTCCGATCCTGCCAGCTCCACCGCACTGCACTTGCTGCCGCTGCTGAGCCGCTGCTGCCTGGTTTTGTTCTAATGGGCCCTGTGGCTCCCTCTGCGGGAGTCTGATTGAACTGCAACCAGGTGGAGGAGTCTGAGTGCTTGCATAACATTTCAAGGTTCTTATTTGTTACAGTGAGTCGATATGTTTCTGTTACGTTTTATTTTATTCGAAGTTAGATACTTAATCGGCACAGTTATGAAGAGGATGACGAGTGGAAAGGCAGTTGGTCCAGATGACATACCTTGTGGAGGTATGGAAATGTCTAGGAGAGAGGGCAGTGTATTCTTTTACCTTTTTTTTTTGCCTGAGGAGACAAAGTGTACTGGTTACAGATTTTCAAGAACAAGAATGATGTGCAGAGCTGTAGTAACTACAGAGGGATAAAGCTGATGAGTCATACCGTGAAGAAATGGGAAAGAGTTGTTAAAGCTAGGTTAAGAAAAGAGGTGCAATATGCACCAATATGACTTCATGCCAAGAAACACCACTACAGATGTGATGTTTACTTTGAGTGTTGATGGAAAAGTATAAAGATGGTCAGTAGGAGCTGCACTGTACCTTTGTGGATCCAGAGAAAGCATATGATAGGGCGCCAAGAGAGACTGCTAAGGTGGGTTTTTTGGACCTTGGTATAGTGCTCTTTTTGAGCACTGTACCAGATGACTTTTTTTTTAACCTAACTTCCCCATGATGTGTTGTTTTCTCCTCCTGCCAAAGGTAGCGCTGCAAGTCGGCTGCATGACCCCAGGACACATATCCCCCCATGTGTGTTGTGTTTTGTGTATTCTTGGATGGTGTTCTGTAACTGCAATTTCCAATGTGTGAACTTGTTCACCCACATGGCAATAAACTTCATTCATTCATTCATTCAAGAGAGGGGCTGTGGTACTGTGGGAGGATGTCAGGAGTGGCAGAGAAGTATATGAAGGTGGTGCAGGACATGTATGAGGAAAGCAAGACAGTGGTGAGGTGTGCAATAGGAGTAAATGATGGGTTCAAGGTGGGGCTGGGATTACATCAGGCTCTGAGCCCCTTGTTTGCAATGGTGATGTGACAGAAGAAGCTGCAAGAGTGAACGGGAAGATGGTAGTGAGACCTGCTATGATGTGTGGTTTGGAGATGGCGGCACTGACAAAAAGGCAGCAGGCCGAGCCGGAGGTGGCTGAGTTGACGATGCTCAGATTTTCAGTTATCATCATCATGGAAAGTCATCATATTATTATCAGGATATGTATAGAGAATTTAAAAAAAAAACAGCAATAATCCTATCATTCATCAATCATCCAGGAGACAGGGACATATGCTATGATCATTATATTGTGACACACCATTCTAATCTGACATGCAATATGGTTGCACTGTGACATGTACAAATACGATTGTGGAATCATATATACATTTGTACAAAGATTGGTCCACTTGTCTATGGGGAGACAAGAACGTACAATTATGCGACGATCATTATGTAGAGAATTTAAAAAACATGAAACAAAAAAAAAGCATTTTTTAAATTTGAGACTGTTTATTTTTAGATTTTGTTAAACGTTACAGGAAAAACACAAAGGAGAAAGCACAAAAGTAATCCTATTTCTGTGTGGTTGAACGATGTTCTTGTTTCTCCTGCTGACTGATCCAGGCTACTAACAAAATTCAATATTTTCTGAATTCTTTATTTGTTCTCTGTATCATCATTGCTATTGTTGGGACAGCCCATAGGGTAAGCTGCTCTCTCTATAATTTCTGTAAAATACTATGTTGAATAATTTCGAGCTCTAGTGCTCACTTGTTAAAGAGTTTCTGATTCAGACATGCTCACATTTTTTCACCTGAAGTCCCTTTTAATCACTCCTATTTTACAAAAAGAAAAGATGCTCGTGCACATGAATGATGCAGGGCAAAGCATCTAGATGCATCTGTTACTTGCGCAATACCAATGTTTGCACCTTCTGTTTTAATGACAGACAATAAATGTCACACACAAAAACTTAACTGGAATAAAATTTTTCAATGAAAACAATGCTATATGTTAAGGCGCTTAATGATCATGTGTTAAGGGGTCCTTTGTCCTTCTCTCCATAGAAACATTTGAATATAAGCTCGATGGCCTTCCCAGCAGGTTTGCACGCCATTTTCATCAGGTCTGCCCTGCTCGCCATGCGGGTTGATGAGCAGACCGTCACTGGTCTGGGGTGGGCCCAAACTATATTCACTGGTGCTTGAAGAGGCAGAGAAAGGTGGGGAAATGCAAAAATCAACTGGATGTAAGTATGTTGGGTATTAGTCATCTATTAGAGGTTTAAAGGTATCTGGGAAGATCCTTCTCTACCACCTGGAAAGAAAGAAAGCGAGAGTCGAGTTGGACTTCAACTGCATGTCCCAGTGAAATAATGTTAGAGGTACAACAATATACAGCTGCTATAACGTTACTGGTAATGTGCAAATTTTGCACCAAATAAACATTTGACAGAATAACCAAATAAAAAGAAGAAAGTTTTGTATTTACGCTTGGATTATCCAAGGGTCCATATCTCTTCACCACCTGCCCCTCTCTATTGATCAAAAACTAGACACAAAGAAAAGAAATTGATCAATTATAACAACCTTTTTGCATTTATAGGCTTGTTCCACTAATTGAGCTATAATTATCGTGTATACCGTTTTTAATTATTATTTTCTTTATTTGAGCTCTGCTGACATCAAATTTTTAAAGAAATAAATTATAATAAAAAACTCACCTTGGTGAAATTCCACTTGATATTACTGCAGGAATAAACACACAAAAACACGTTTGATCACAAGTACTCATTCAGATGGCATCTGAATAAAAATGTTGATCAATAACATTTTAAATGATATAATGATTCTTGGTCTCATTCAATCATACACAGATTTAACAGATGACTCAACCATTACGACTGATCCAAACAGGCTTTTAGATATTTTATGATGAATGTGACTCCGCCTCCACGCACCCAGATTCATTGGCACTTACTTTCCAAACAAGCCCTTCCCGTTGGGCTGTTCCTTCAGCCACTTCCACAGAGGATGAGCGTTGGGTCCGTTCACGTTGATCTTGCTGAACATGTCAAACTGAGCATTGAAGGACTCGGCAAACTGCTTGATCTGAGTTTCATTGCCTGGCTCCTAAAAGTAAAACAAGTGAGAAATGGGAAAATAAATAAATAAATACTGATCAGCACCATTAAAGTCCCTAACTGCTCCCAGGGACCTGTGCATAGCAAATTACACATACTGTACACAAAAAACCCCCCAAAACAAAACAAAAGCATCTACCAGTCTAAAAACTGTTGGCTTAAAGCAGCCTTGTTTTCAAAGGGCACAGAGGGCAGTTTAATTAAGCAGCCAGATTTAAAACAAATAAAAAAGAAATACAGGCAGCACAGTGGCACAGTGGTTAACACTGCTGCCTCACAGTTAGAATACCATCTGGGTTCGATTCCACCTCAGACCATTGATGGAGTATAACTCTATCAATGCTCCACATTTAGACTGTATTTAACACCTTATTTGCATATTTAAACCTAAAAACATAACAATATGAAAACAATCAACTGATGAAATTTATTATTTATTTTAAATCCCATTCACTTACAGTACCTCCCTTTGAGTAATTAAAATTTGCTTTTCCATTTATATTTAGTTTTAATGTTTATCTTTTTTTTTCTTTCTTTTTTTTTTTTTTCCATCCATTCATATTTTTTACGCACCTGGTTCCCAAACTGGTTGGAGGGAAAGGCAAGGATGCGTAAACCTCTCTCAGCGTACTTGGCGTGCAACTGTGTAAACTGAGAGTAGTTTACTGGGGTTTTTCCTCATTTAGAGGCAACGTTGGTGATGATGACAACATTCCCCCTGAACACACACACACACTTGCTTAGTGATTTTAAGCTTGTAATTGTAATGAGATGTTGTAGTAAAATTAGGGAGAAATTTACCTGTATTTTTCAAGGGAAACCAAGTTGCCATCAATATCCGTGGCTGAGAAGTTATAAATGGATGTTGCCGTCTGCCAGTCCTCTAATGGGGTAGACTGTTCCAGATGAAAGGAGTAAGAACAAACAAAGAAAATGGCCCATCAGACATGGGAAGAATTAATTAAAAAAAAAAGGTTACTAAGTGCTAACTGAAAAAAAAAAAAAAATTCAAATGCTTAGCAATACATCAAATAAAACATGAAAAAAAAAAAAATATGGAGAACAAATTTTGATATTCTCCAAAAAGCAACAGGCAGCCCTCCAACAAAAAGCAGTGTTTCAGTCCAAATCCTATTGTTTCTTACCATAGCCGGCAACAGTACAGAGAGGAGCACTGTGCACCCTATCAGGCACATGGCTGCCCTTTAGTTAGCTCCTCAGTCACTGCTGAACTTCAGTCCCAGTACTGAGAGCACTCACGTTGCACAGTCGCTCATGTAAAGGGAGACCAGGTGATCATTAACTGAACTGATAGGCTGTGACTGCACAGTAGTTCCCTCTGTGCTGCTGATTCAATAAAGCCAGATCAGAAAAGCACGTGTGCTGCAGTCCACAGTTCACAACTTTATCCATGTAGCCCAAAGAGCAACAGTCTGAACGCAACAACTCATTATCTCATTATGTAATGCGATTAATATCCGAATGAAAAAGTGGTTTTTTTTCCGCAGTGGTCATAAACTTCTACAGCACCCTGACAAGACTGCGGCTCTGTCATTTACACGGAGACTGTTTTGATGAGAACAACCATGTTTTTACAAGTTAAACTTACATCTGTCCGCTGATTACCTAAACAACTTTCAGATGATTACATGAGCTTTTTCAAAACGTAACTGGAAGATGAATCAGAGACAGCTGCTGCATTTGGTCTCAGTATGTGAAGAATCCTGAAAATACACCTTATTTTACAACAATATGACAATAATAATGATTTATTTATTAACACTTACTGTATAACAGTTACAGAGTTTTGCATGTTAATGTGCACAGCATAGGTTACTTTGAGTTAGTGTGCAGATGTTACAGATGCTACGCAATCTCTATTTTCCCATCTCAGTGAGAGAGAGATGGGGAAAATGTATAATTGATTTGTAATGCAACAAATGTTTGGTGCACATAAATTATTTATACAAAACTATTCTTAAACTGGACTTGAACCTGGTTTTTTTTTTTTAATGAGAATGGCCAGATTTCTCCCATTGCACAAGTGAAGCAACAACAGCTCATTTTAGAAAATAGAAACAAAGTTTAATGGAGAATTATTTTGTGTAGCAATAGTCCCTCAATATTTTGTAATATATTTGCCTGCTCTGTTTATCCAAAGCAATAAACAGAACAGCTGTGCCTATTTTGAAATTAAAGGCTGAAAAATGTTTATAGTGTTTTGTAAGGGTCCAACGGTCCATCAGCATTTACAAAACAGCACGTGCAAGCTAAACATACAGACTCTGACATCCAGCAACTGTGAATGAGTCAGTAAAAAAATATTCCGTGTTTCATGGCTTAGACAAGATTATGGTTTTAATAGACACATTCAGCAATGTTAACCATGTCTCAGAGAGCCTGTCCAGCATAAAGTTGGAAAGAAAACTTCTTTAACTGTCAGTGCCAGAGCCCAAAAACACAAATAAATAAATAATTCTACCAAATAATCCTAATTCCAGAAAACAAGACAGGAATTGTTTCAAGCCATTAGAAATCTGTTGGTCGTGTTTTGTGAGCTGGAGTGGAAGAGCTAAGCAGAGCATTGCACCACAAAATGAGAAATTAGGCAAAGTTTAGGTCTGATTTTTTTATGATACAAAATATTTTTCCAGGCAAGTCTGCAAAGAATCCAGGTCTTGATAAAAGTTAAAAACAAAATACTAAAGTGTATAGTATTTAACTGAAAAAAAAAAAAATAGGGTGGACTCAGAAAATGATCTTTAGTTTTAGTTTCTGTCAATTTGGTGAGTGTTGTTATCACAGCCTGCCTGATGAGGCTTGGGTGCATTTGTTTATTAAGAGGTCTGCATGACTGTAGGCCAACAGGTTTTGCAAAGTGCTGCGTTTTTATAGTCATTTCTCTTTTGACTTCCCTAAATCTTGCCCCTGACAAAGAATAAAACTAACAGAGAAACTGTTAAAAACTACACTGAAACTAGAAAATCCAATATGGAAATGAATTCAAATTAAACTGGGAAAAAAAAAGAAAAACAAAAAGAAAACAAAAACAAAACGGGATGAAATAAGGCAAAAGAAAATAAACCTGTAATTTGATGCTGAGAATCTGAAGCAAACTTTAATTCCTGAAATAATAAAACAAGAGCAACAACAGAAATGGAAAAAAAAAATAAAAAATACAAAAGGGCATGTGTGTCTCTGATGATAACTCTATCAGCTGACACCAGCAGCGGATGGGGGAGAAGAAACATCCGGTGTCACAAACAACACTCATAATGTTTTTGTTTTTGTTTTGTTTTTTCCACAGCCTCTCAATGTGCCCATCGCTGTGCCTGTGAATACAGTGTTTATGCACCACCAGGCAAAAAAAAAAAAAAGACAAGTACAGGAAAAAAGATTTCTGAACTTTCTGGGCACCCGTCCGTGTCACGTGTGTTAATCAAAATCCACCCCAAACAGACACAGCATCTTAAGTAACAGCCGTCCTTATTAATACAAAAAACGATTTAATAATGTTGTTACAGCCATAAAAATAAATAAATAAAATAAAATAGCGTGTTACATGACGCACTGTTACACACACTGCAAATCACAGGAGTCGCTCAAACACATGCAGAAGAAATCGTTACGTTACCGTTGCGGATAAAACAAAGTATAATACCGTCGCCAGTAGTGCCGCAGAGCTCGCTACTGCCCCAAATGCCAAAATAACATATAATGGCCTCATTTTGGTTTAAAAGTAGGGCAATTTATAAAAACAATAATAAATCCACTGTGAAGGGCAGCTGCAGACCCCGCCCTGCAGCGGGTTGTGAAACAGCGGTGGGTGGCGGCCAGAGGGAAGAAAGGCGGGGCACAAACTGTTTATTTTTCCTGTTACTAATACTACTATCTATTTATTATTTTATAAATAGATCAATGTTTAATGATAAAGCAGTGTTTTCTTACTTAGAAATGGAATAATTTACAGAAAGACCTAAATTCAAATGTTGGTGCTTTTAAAAGCATCATAAGGAAAACAGTGAAGGACCTGTGGATGTATTTCTTGAGAGGCCACTATTGCTTTATGCTATGGATATTTGCTGGTATAATATTATTATTATTATTATGCTGTACTAGTACTTTTTGGGATGTTTTGACTTCGTATGACTGCTACCTTGTAAAAGAGATTTGATCTCAATGGGACTTTCTGGTTAAATAAGTTAATAACAACAACAGCAATAATCATCATCATCGTCATACCCTCTTATACAAGATACATAGATAATTTAAAAAATGGACAATACCGAACAAATTATTTGCTCTAACGATCCCAGAATCTGTGTTTATCTATGTTCATTTAATACTGTAAAGATTTATTGGCTTTTTATGGTTAAAGTTAAAATAATTTATATTTTTACTGCACAGAAATCATACTCATACTCTGTATCAATTTAGAATCCTCCTGGTACCAGTTTTACTGAATTAAACTTATGGGTAAAATACTTCCTTCTGTTTGATATTAATATTGCATTTATTTTTCACATATTTTCCATACTTTTACCATGTGGATGCTATCAAATAAGGAGGTTTAAGCTGTGTTTCTAAGGACCTCTATTTTAAGATATTCCTTACACCAATATAAATATTTCTTATTTTAAAAAAATGGAAATCTCTTTCTTTCTCTTTCTGGCCAAATCAAAATGTGTTTGATTTGGCCAAGATTTTATACTGGATGGCCTTCCTGACACAGTCCTCAATACCTGTATTAGGAGTACACTGGTTTGTGGTCCCACTGTGGCTATACCATGGGTTATAAATATTTCTCATATATTCTTTAAAATTAAAACAGCAGTGTCATAGCAAAGACAATGGTATATGCTTTTGGTTTTATAGGTATTTTGAATGTATAAAGAAACTAGAAATTGCAGTGGGATTTTTGCAAAGATGTGCTCTGTGGCTTTCTGGTAAATGGTTGCAGGTAAATAGGTTGACTAAAAATAATCTGAAAGGAAATGACACATAAAAAAGTGGCTGAGCACTTTATTAGACTAGAAGTGTACTCTACCTAATAAAGTGGCCCTGGGTGCCCCTAATAAAGTTGCTGGTAGTTTACATGCATTTATTACTTCTAGGGTGGACTATTGTAATTCATTATTATCAGGCTGTCCTAAAAGCTCCCTGAAAAGCCTTCAGCTGATCCAAAATGCTGCAGCTAGAGTACTGACAGGGACTAGAAAGAGAGAGCATATTTCTCCCATATTGGCTTCTCTTCATTGGCTCCCTGTTAAATCTAGAATAGAGTTTAAAATTCTTCTCCTCACATACAAGGTCTTGAATAATCAGGCACCATCTTATCTCAAAGACCTCATAGTACCATATCACCCCAACAGAGCACTTTGCTCTCAGACTGCTGGCTTACTTGTGGTTCCTCGGATACTTAAGAGTAGAATGGGAGGCAGAGCCTTCAGCTTTCAGGCGCCTCTTCTGTGGAACCAGCTTCCAGCTTGGATTCGGGAGACAGACACCCTCTCTATTTTTAAGATTAGGCTTAAAACTTTCCTTTATGATAAAGCTTATAGTTAGGGCTGGATCAGGTGACCCTGAACCATCCCTTAGTTATGCTGCTATAGGCCTAGTCTGCTGGGGGGTTCACATAATGCACTGTTTCTCATTCACCTTATTTACTTTGTTTATACTCCACTCTGCATTTAATCATTAATTGATATTAATCTCTGGCTCTCTTCCACAGCATGTCTTTCTCTCCCCTCAGCCCAACCGGTCGCGGCAGATGACTGCCCCTCCCTGAGCCTGGTTCTGCTGGAGGTTTCTTCCTGTTAAAAGGGAGTTTTTCCTTCCCACTGTCGCCAAGTGCTTGCTCATAGGGGGTCGTTCTGACTGTTGGGTTTTCTCTGTATTATTGTAGGGTCTTTACCCACAATACAAAGCGCCTTGAGGCGACAGTTTGTTGTGATTTGGCGCTATATAAATAAAATTGAATTGAATTGAATTGAATTTACCTGAACATGAAGTGTCCGGAGGTGTACCTAATATAGTGGTTGTATACATAGGTGTGCTTATTAAATGGATCACAGGCATACCTAATGTAGTCACTAGACAAACAGGTGTACCTATAAAAGAGGGCGGGAGTACGGGTGTACTTCACAAACTGGTCAGTCACTTTTTTTAGGCCCCAGGATGCTGGAGAATAAATAACTGACTCAAAAATGTGTTTGTTCATCTCGTACTGTTTGTCCATGTTCAAAATACCAGACAGCCAGGGACACTGACAGATGGAGAAATAACTTGAATTAGACTGAAATGTGTCTGTGTCCCATTCATATAGGTCATTAATATCATATTTAACCATTTGACTAGGAGAGACAAACATCTGATAATATTCAAATGATATTGAGTCAGCTTGTCAACTGCCATTGGCCTGCACCTTTGCCCAGGGAGCAGCAGCAAAGTTACAGTGATGATGGCATTAACAGTGTGTATGTTGTAGCCAACTGGGCACTGCTCTCACATAAATGACTTATAAATCATATTCAGCTGCCTCAAAATCTGAAAGTGAGGGCGAGATCAACAAAAAAGAAAGAAAGAAAGAAAGAAAAAGAAAGAAAGAAAGAAAGAAAAAGAAAAAGAAGAAAAAAGGAGGTTACTTCTGCTTTTCTTCAAAAATCCAATCTGAAAATATAGTGGGACTATATTGCTCACATATATGGCACTCCTCTCGTTAAAATGCCTCTTGTTCAAAAAGTATAAACTTGTTGGTTCTGTGGAAGATCTCATTTTCTACGATTAGAGTAAAAACTGTGGGCACACCAGTACGGTGAAGAGAGTTGCATTAGAACTTTTGTGTCTCTTTCACTTGTCATTCACGTTAATTGGAGTGAGGATGATTTAAGGACTTTTTTTTTCTTAAATAAGCCAAAAACCATAAAAAGTACACAGGAAGAAAAGAAGAAGAAGAAAAAAAAAAATATATCACCGCATTGGTGTCACAGCCAAACCGGTCGATTTGGTCTAACAACCGTGAGTGACACCCCTGCTATTGTAATTCATGGGATTTTGTATTTTTTCTACGGCAAACTGTACGTTAGAAGAAGAAGAAGAAGAAGAAGAAGAAGAACAACAACAACAAAATAATAATAATAATAATAATAATAATAATAATTTTATTTTTAAAGTAAAAACGACTTAACTTCTTTACGTCATCCCTAGGCGCCTTGCCTGCGTCACCAGCCTGTATCGGAAGACGAAAGCGTGCGGTGTGTGTGTGGTTGGGCTCAAAAGAGTTACATTCATTAAAACAAAACAAAAATATTTTAAATTAAATCTAGCGTACACAAATTGTTTGAGACGTCATGGATGACGAGGAGGAAACATACAGGCTTTGGAAGATCCGAAAAACAATTATGCAGGTAGGTTAGAGATTTTTGTTTGTTTGTTGTTAGCTCAGCATTTAGCTCGCCTTAATCTGAGGTTCTGCTCTGGAAACCAAAAGCGGCAGCTTACTCCAGGAAGGTACGGTTTTTACTGATTTGCTGAGCTGTTTTGAATAAAACAGGGTGAGCAGAGCTTCATCGAGAGGAGTCGAAGTTAACAAAAACAGTAAAACGATACCGGGGAGGAGCGACATGCTTCACTTCGTGCTTCTTTTATATTATTACAGTTTAATGTAAATACTAATAAGCGTCAGAAGGCTTATAGGAGGCTTTAGGTCTTTCTGTTACACATTTTAAACTTGTTTTAGTTGATTTTCAGTTTTTAGTCGCATTTGGTTATTACTCTATTGAGCAGGTTTAGGTAAAGCTCGAGGTTTGGTTCATAAATCCTTTCCGCCAGAGTTCAGTTTATACATCCGGTCTTCGTGTTTCAGTACCTCCCACCTGAGATGTGAAGCGGATCTGATCTTTTTTATGACATATATTTATATATACATTTATAAAAAAGTACCAGTCAAATGTCACACACCTTCTTATACAATGTTTTTATTTATTTTTATTTTTTGTTCTACATGGTAAGTCATCCAGAACATGAAGAAACACCTAAGGAATCATGTAGTAAACTTAAAAGTGTTAAACAAACCAAAATATGTTTTAGATTCTTTATAGTAGGCACCTTTTGCTTTGATTACAGCTTTGTGCACTCGTTCTTTCCAATCAGCTTCATGAGGTCATCACCTGAAATGGTTTTCCAACAGTCTTGAAGGCGTTCCCAGAGGTGCAGAGCACTTGTTGGATGCTTTGCCTTCACTCTGTGGTCCAGCTCATCCTAAACCGTCTCTGTTGGGTTTTGATCAGGTGATTATGGAGGCCAGGTCATCTGATGCAACACTCCATCACCCTCTTTCTTGGTCAAATATCCGACATGGCCTGGAGGTGTGTTTGGGGTCATTGTCATGTTGAAAAACAAATGATGGTCCCACTAAGCGTAAACCAGGTGACATGTTGCTGCAGAATGCTGTGGTAGCCATGCTGGTTAAGTGTGCCTTGGAATTTGAATACATCGCCAATAGTGTCACCAGCAAAGCACCCCCATACCATCACAGTTCCTCCTTCATACTGGGAACTACACACACAGTCTTACAAAGACAAAGGACAGATTTCCACTGGTCTAGCGTCCATTCCTTGTGTTGCTTGGTCTGAGCCATTCTCTTCCTCTTGTTGTTCTTCCTAAGTGGCTTCTTTACATCAATTTGACCATAAAGTCCAGATTCAGGCAGTCTTCTCTGAACAGTTGATGCTGAGATGTTTGCAGTACTCGAACTCTGTGAAGAATTTAGGTGGGCTCTTATCTGGGGTGCAACTTGCAGTTTCTGAGGCTGGTGACTCTGATGAACTTACCCTGTGCAACAGAGGGAACTCTTGGTCTTCCTTTCCTGGGGCGGTCCTGATGAGAGCCAGTTTCATCATAACGTTTGATGCTCTTTGTGACTGCACTTGAGGATACTTTCAAAGATCTTGAAACCTTTTGGAGTGACTGACCTTCATTTCTTAAAGTGATGATGGACTGTTTTTTCTTAGTTGAGTAGTTCTTGCCATAATATGGATTAGAACATTACTCAAATAGGGCTATTCACTGTTTACCAACTCTACCTCTTCATAACACAACTGATGATCTCAAACACATTAAGAGGGCAAGAAATATAAGAAATTAACTCTTGACGAGCCACAGCTGTTAACTGAAAGCCATTCCAGGTGACTGCCTCATAAAGCTGACTGAGAAAATGCCAACATGTGCAAATCTGTCATCTAAGTAAGAGGCGCCTACTTTGAAGAACCTAAAATATAAAACATATTCTGGTTTCTTTAACACTTTTTTGTTTACTAAGTAATTCCATATGTATTTCTTCATAGTTTGGATGAATTTAGTATTAATCTGCAATGCAGACACTTTTTAAATAATGAAAAACCACTGAATTACAAGGCGTGTCCTAGCTTTTGACTGGTACTGTACGTTTATGTTAAAGCACTGTCAGTGCAGCATGACTGGTTTCAAAGCTGCAAAAATGATCATAGCATTTTTTTGTATCCTACCACCATGTTTTATGATCTGTCATATGAGAAAAACAGTGTGGCTGTGGATGGTGACAGAGAGAGTTTGATCACATGGTTGGTGAACTTTAATTTACTACTTTATAAATAAAAAGAGGAACACACATTTGGAAATTCTATTGCTGCCGTGATTTGCATTATTCAAACTGCATCCCGGCCTATTCCAAATGCCGTGAGTGAAAAGACTTATTAATGCATGTGCTGCATGCTCAGTTAAGCCACCTGCATCCCTGACTTATTCATTCATCCTTGAGATACATTTTAGGAATTTAGATATCCTTCAAGATTAAATTTCCAGGTCACAGGCAGGAAGGACAGTGGAGACAAGGAGGCACAAAGTAGAGAAACGAGTTAGTCCCACAGTCTAGACAAAACTTCTAGGTTAGCTTTAGTTTGTCTTTTTATTTTCTCACTTAATTCCATCACATTTACACCCACAGCTCTGCCATGATAGAGGCTATCTGGTGACACAAGATGAGTTGGACCAGACACTGGAAGAGTTCAAGAGTCAGTTTGGAGACAAGCCCAGCGAGGGGCGTCCCCGACGTACAGATCTCACCGTCCTGGTGGCACACAATGATGACCCCACAGACCAGATGTTTGTTTTCTTTCCTGGTAGGTGGATCACTAATCTTAAATAATTTAAAAAAAAAAAAAAAGTCTCATTGTCCAAAAACTTATGGGCCTAACTGTATGATAAGTAAGGTAACAGACTCATTCCCTGAACTATATGCAGATTAGCAGATTAGTCCTGCTTGCATGGGTAGTTGCCCCTCACAGGCCCATTTTGAACCAGGAAAACCCTGAGCTAATTTAAATACAGCCACAGTCTCCTTGGAGGTTCTCTCCTTGTTATCTGATGCACCATTCCTTGTGCTCCTGCCACATCTGAATTGCTCCCTTATTAATGCATCCACAACACAATGGATCTCCTCCACTCTATCAAAACAGCAACCACTCAACTTAAATTTCATAATGGGGAAAAGAACAAGGTCACAGAGAGCCAAATCTAAGAAGTAAGGCAGGCGATGAGCAGCGATTATGATGTGTGTGTATTCCTTCAGACTTGGATGCAGCAGGGTCTTCCATTGAAGAGGCCTTTTTGGATTCTGATTTGTAAACCAAAGTTGGGAATGATCCTCCGCATGAAGTTTGGGTCAGTTTGACACACAACTTGTTGTTTGCGCCCTGCGTATAAACCTGAGCTTAATGGTGAAGTCACACACACGCTCCTACAAGTAGTCAGATCTGGTCTTCCAGGAAGCAGTCCAACGGTAGCTGGAGTGTTGGGAGTGCTTCATAAGGAGACAAGGGGCATAGGAATAATTCAGTGTAATGGAATTTAGAAATATTCAAGTTAATATTAAGACCAAAATATTTATGTTTGCATGGCATGTGTAACTATGTAATTTGATAAAAGTACACAGTTTTTTTTTTCCATTTTCAGAGGAGCCCAAGGTTGGGATCAAGACAATTAAAATGTACTGTCAGAGGATGCAGGAGGAGAACATCACACGGGCAATCATTGTTGTTCAGATGGGCATGACACCCTCAGCAAAACAGGTAAACATCGCTTTAATGTTGATAGAAAACATGATGAAAAGCATGTCTCGTAACTTGCACGCCATCCTGATTGTAAATATCTGAATGGGAATCTCTCACAGTCTCTAGTCGACATGGCGCCCAAATACATATTGGAGCAGTTTCTACAACAGGAGCTGCTGATTAACATCACAGAGCACGAGGTAAGCAGCATACCCCGCTCTAAATCAAAGTCCATATTTCCAGGTAACTATGCGGTGCCTTTTTCATTTCTGGATTTGCATTTCTGTTTCAGCTTGTCCCAGAGCACATTGTCATGACAAAAGAGGAAGTGACTGAACTTCTGGCAAGATAGTATCCTTACACACACTGCACTCCACAGCAGTTTAGAAATGTTGCAGTTTGTACAGTTGTTGTCCTTAACGTTTTTACCTCAGTAAATTAAAAGAAAGCCAGTTGCCGAGGATTCAGGCCGGGGACCCTGTGGCTCGTTACTTTGGCTTGAAAAGAGGACAGGTAACAAATCTTACAGACTGTTTTAACTCCCAGAATGTACAAAAATGTAGACTTGTTCTTTTTTTTTTTTCTTTTAAAGACAATGTTTTAAATGTATGTTAAACATCACAGTGTGGACTAAGAGTTTGAGCTGAAATTTCACAACAGAAACTCGTGACAAACCTAAAGCTATTTTGAAGTTTGGGTTATTGTTTTTTTTTTTTTTTTTCTCTTTCAAATTTACCTAATATGCAAACACAAGAACAAGATGCCAGCGTGGCTTCGTCAGTCCTATAAAAATAATAATAATATGCTGCTCTTTATGGTACCAGGTTGTGAAGATCATCAGACCCAGTGAAACAGCTGGAAGGTATATCACATACAGACTGGTCCAGTGACGGTACGTGTTTAAAATGTTCTGGAACAGCTGAACGTGATGCTGTGATACGACCCTCGTAGATGCTGCTTAACTTTTAAGCCTTATTCTTCTTGCCTTTTGTGCATTTTCTGAGAATGAGGAAGCAGTAAACCAAAAGTATTTCAACCAGAACGTACATTAAA
This sequence comes from Archocentrus centrarchus, assembly GCF_007364275.1. Lineage (NCBI taxonomy): Eukaryota > Metazoa > Chordata > Actinopteri > Cichliformes > Cichlidae > Archocentrus > Archocentrus centrarchus. The sequence continues at coordinate 26,200,588 of NC_044349.1, read as the reverse complement.
GTGAAACCTCAAACACAGTTGGTGTGTCTTTGACCTAAACAGATAAGCTGTAAATTTTTGTCCCGTTTTGTAGTTCTTCTCCGGGATCAGCATATAGGACCAGTGAAGGAATCCCAGCACGACAGCTTTGCTTATGCATCATTGGATTATTGTCTTGTGTCTGTAGAATCTGTAACTGAAGTACTGATTTTGTAAAATAAATGATTCAAAATTGAAATATTTTGAATTGTGCTGCTTTAAAAAAATGTATACATTTCTAGGTGTCATAATCTAGAGCCCATTAAGGTGTAATGTAGATGCTTGCTTACCTTTTTTTTCCTCTTGAAAGCCATGTTGTTGCCGTTTCTGCTACGATAGACTGACTTTTTTAAACCAGGTTACCACCTACTACATTCAACACTTCCTCTATCACCCGCCCCCTACTGCACCAGATATGGTGCTGTGGTTGCAGCTGCACTCATTTGGCTACATTTCTCATGCCCAGTTTAATTATTTACTTTAATCTGCCAATTACAAATCATACAATTACAAATTTAAAAGAAGATTTTTTATTAAAAATAGAACAAACATTAATAACAAGCTGATACAGATAACGTCTACTTTTATTTTAAATCTTATCACAAGTAAAAATCAGCAGGAGTCAAAAGTGGAAACTGCTCAAAAATTTTGCACGTTACACATTCTGATGTGGCTTACCTCAGTGTCAGCACACACGAGAAAAAAAAACCAGAACTTTAAAATACAAACTTACAAAAGTTAGTCAGATATCTTGAAATGCCATTTAATTGCAAGAGCAGCAAGCGTCCAGAAGCTTCACTGCCACAGCGAAGACCAGTACAGGAACAAACATCTACACAGATTAAAATTTTTAATTTGATCTCGATATACAGAACACCCTCTCAGGTTTGACTTAATTTCACATTACAAACAGAATTGATAATATCAGACAAACTCGGGCTCACTGTCTCGTTTTCTCGTCAGTGGTAATTTTTTTCCACAGAGACGTGCCAGTGGAAGGCCTGACAGATTCAGTGTGGGAGAGCATGGGTGGTAGTTGTTATTGTTGGACTGATTCACGTTGAGCTCGGCTAGAGAAGCACTCAGACCCTGCTCTTCTCTTGTATCGTCATCTGGGGGTCCGCTGTCTGGCAGAGCGGGGGGTTCTTCTCCCTCTGGGTTGTTCTGATCCTGATCCACGTCTTGTTCAGCCTCGATATGGGCTGCAGATTGGCTGGACAGGTCTAAGCTGTCCCTATAGCTCAGCTGGTCATCGTCTATGCTCATGCTCTCCTGCTTCCTAAGGCTGTGGGATTGTGAAGTCCTCTCATCAAGCTCAGAGTCAGAATCTGGCAGCTGCTCACTGGAGCCCAGTGACCCCAAAGAACTTCCTGGATGCAGATAAAGAAATGATAAATGTATGCGTGTCATTTTGAGGGGGAAGTTATTTACAACAAAATTATGCAACTTAGCCTTCATGAAAACGTACCACATCCCTCCTCTGTCTTGTCAGACTCTGGTTTGATCGGCTCCTCTCTGCTCACATCCTCTTCTCCATCAGCAGGGGTCCCCATTTTGTCTTGGGTGACATTTTCCTGAAACCAGGAGGGATGAGGAATTAATCAAGAAATGTGCTGTGAAGGTTTCATATGCATTTTTATTATACCAACATCAAAAATGCTAATTAAGGAAAATATGTCCAAATGGATCCCGACCACAAAGCATCTCCCTGTAGAGTTTTAGGCAACACGTTTCTGCAGAAAGAGCTGCACTTTGTTTTGCTCTTGCTTTTCAATAACCGGCTTATTACAACCTTTTCAGGGTTCCTTAATCTGTTCTCATGGATCAGAGTATATGCAGAAGAGAACAAATATTTTTGTGGTGTACAAAAAAAAAAAAATGTAGTTGCATTTATTTCCTAAAATGTCCCACATAAAAGGCTCAGCAGTGAGCAAACACTAATGTACACCATCTGCTGGAGTCCTACCTGCTGAATGGGGACGGAGGCTGAACGGGAGGTTTTGTTGGTCTGAGAAGTTTTGGACTGGAAGATGGAAGAGTAGAAGACTATTAAGGCCTCCACGATGCGGGCCTGGTGGGGATAGTCAACCAGAGAGGACAGGGATATCGTGGCCCCGGTTGGACGGGGACGCATCAGAGAGGGCCCAAACACGATCCCCAGGTTGCTGGGGCTCATCTTGTTATCTTCTTCCAGCTCTGCAATCCTGGAATCAGGAAGACAAGGCAGGGAAGGACGGTTAGGTTAACAGAATCTTTGCTTTACTTTTATTAATTTGACCTGCTTAATTACTGACCTTCGAAGGTGGCGAATTATGTAGCGCAGCGTGGCGATGTTAGGCTTGGGAAGCTCCTTTAGAAGTTCCTTCAGACTGTCCACCAGAACCAGGACCTCTGGGTCCGTGCTTGGGCCCAGATCAACCAACTCTGGCCCTCTGCTCACTGCGGGGTTAGTGCTGGTCGACTCTGTGTCCTCCCCCTCTGGTGTGTCTCCTTCATTATGGAGACTGTCCTTCGCCAAACCCATCAGCTTGTTGTACAGGCGGAAAGGCATGATGGGCTCAGGCAGCTGGGAGTAAAGGAGACAGTGAAAGAGGGTTTAAAGATGATGTGTGACTTGAGCTTTTCTTCTGATCTATGCAGTCCCTCTCATTTGTCAAGTAAAAAATATTTTAACTGCTTTATAATTACTTGCAAAAGACCCCTGGCTCTCCATGTTTCAAGTCATTCATTAATCAATTAAGAGAACCTAAATTTTTTATAACTCTTTAGAATGAATACACCAAGTTTTTTTTTTTTTTTAAATAAACAATTCAGACACAATCTCAGTAAACGAGTTCACATGAATAATTGTATAAAATGCCATTTAAAAACATTTTTGTGGTTTATAGGAATATTGAACAAAAAAATTAAAAAAAAAAAAAAAAAAGCCACACACGCCATAACTGCGACGCGCAAAGTTTTACTCGATCCTGCTGAGCAGAAGAAACTAAATCAGGTCCAGTCTTTACTAGCTGCTACACAACAGGTGAAAGCATGGCTGCAAGCATGCCTACCTGTCTGAGGTAAAGTTTGAGGACGTTGCTTATGTCGTGCGGTGAACACTGAGACAACTCGACCAGCTCCTTTCCATTCTCAAAGGCCTGACACAGTTTCTCCACACGGGTCTTCACTCCATTCACCCTGTAGATGCCCTGAAAAGAGGAACAAGATTGATCCCTGATTGTTCAAAGAATCAGCACTCTACTATCCCTTCAACATACAGTACACATGTGCTTTCTCACCTTCATCTTGAGCGCCCGTCTCTCTATCTCAGAGATACACTTGGTGATGATGAAGGGAATGCAGTCACTGGCAGCACTGGCTACCTGAGCAAAATCCCTGCCAAATAGCTGCAGACGACCCTGCAGCTTCTTATGGCCGCACTGGATGGCCAGAGTCTCCAGACAGCGCTTGTGGCACGCCAGAAAACACTGGGAAAACAGAAAAGAGCTGACATGATGAATATTGTCTAACCATTGTAGGCTGGTGACAGTTATAGCTTGAAAAGTGCTCCGACCTACTCAAGTCTACTCAAGCAGCACATTAAAAATATAGAACATGAAAACGATTAAGGGTGTAACTACTTCACAAACTTTTACTGATATTTTCTGGACTCTGTGCACCGCACTTCAAGAAGTTTGCCAGTCATGAATTTAAAAAAACAAAAAGAATCCAAGTGGAATTTTATTGTATATGCAGACAGATATGTGTGCTTCACATTACTGTAACTCCTCAGTCATTCTGGGCTACAGAGAAAATTCTAATTGTTCCTGAAAGATGAAAATTATCTCATAATTTTACAGTCAAATTTGCTAATCTAACTGATTAAATCAACCAGTGAGAGAAACCTAGCACTCATTCAGCTGAAAGGAACAAAAGATCATTTATATAAAAAAAAAAAAAAAAAATCATGTGATGGAACAAAATTTGCTTACTCTGACATGTAATGTACGGAGCTGTGGCATTAAAATGATGTCTTACATAAAAACTTTTAAGAAAAGCATTAATTTACAGCGTCACTGGCTTATTCAACTGAAAAGAGCGATGTAGATATAGAGATTATTCATCATTGCGTGTTCCTGTTGCAGTTGTGGCCTGAATGTTGTGGTTTTATGGTCTCTACTTTGCATCTCTTGATGTTTTGTTGGAATATTTTGGAAATGCCAAGTTCCTGTCATCAAAAACAAAAGAAAAAACAACAAAAAAAACCCCTCCACTGTTTGTTGTAATAAGGGTGCCATGTAGCTTCTCTCTTTTCTCACGTTTCCTCATGTCAGCTGTTGCTTCATTGTTGCAATAAGCACACAAAATGGATGTAATCACCATGACTTCACCCGCTGGTTATAGCGGAGTCCTGTCATAAGCATCATGACCTTTGCTGTCTTGATATTTGGAACCCGATGTGGTTTGAAAGCTGGATATCTGACACGTATTCAGAAAGACCTGAAACTCATCCGTTAATTGTTTACTGGGGTCGAAGCTCATTTTGTACACAGAAAGCCTTTTGTCCTCACTTCCCCAATCCCGGCCATTAGAAACAACACAGTTTCCACATTGGAGAAGCTACGTCAATCTTTTCCAAACAGTCTGAAATTATTATTGTTAGTGGACACATTGTTACACTTTAATTTACAAGTATCCACACTGACAATATTTATTGATGTACTTCATATTCACACGTGTATTCCTTTTTTTTGTTTGTTTTTTTTTACCATTTTGTGAGGTTCTGCTCATTATATTTAGATAAACTTTAATGATCCCACGCCGGGGAAACAGCAGCTGAAGTACAGAGAAGAAGGATGAAATAAAATAGAAAACACTATATACATTAAAATGGTATATTGAATAAAAAAAAAATAAAAATTGTAAAATATTGACGTAAAAAGTGTAAATTGTTTTGCTTTGGCAGTTTCTCTGTGGAAAAATCGCCATTAGATTATACTGTTTACAATGTATAAAGTACTGATAAAATATTAGTAACTTAAAAAATATTTTTATTAAATTTTATCCATTAAAACTGTCTTTTTTTTAATGCAGACTATCATCAAAATGATGCATTAGCAACACAACGAACTTGTCTAACCATCAACGAGATGGTTCAAGCATTTCCATTCTAATGTACTCGGCATGAATCTAAATACATTTCTGGATGCTGGGTGAAGTGAAGAACTCACCTCCTCACACTCAGCTCCCTGGAAGTAAACGTAGCTGTCACATTCACGGCACTTGGAGGGGGTCCGAAGCTTCCTCAGTCGGTGGGTCATGGCTGCTTTGGAGAGGCCGATATTACGGAAAGGTCCGGTGGACACCACCACGTCTGGATCCATGCCGTTAATATCTGCACAGAATGACCCACCAATCATACACACGCCACAGAATCCACACCTGGCTGATTGTCCATGTTAAAGTTGGTGGATCTTACTTGAAGGTTCAAACGAGGTCACATTTCCATCTTTCTCATCTGCATCCTCATTGGACGACATTGTTCCAGTTGATGAAGTCCGTACAATTTTACTGATGTCGCCTAAAATATATAAGCACAGATTAATGGCATTTATAATGCACACCGTTATCCCATGGAGCAAATTTCAGCAGCGACTTACACCATTCTGTAACAAAAACAGGTCTACACTCACTCGTGCTGGCAGTGGGAGAATCCAGGCCTCCATCTCCTACGATGCTGTCATCGCTCACTGTTGAGCCCCATGACTTGTGGCCCTGTCCTGTGATAACAAGAGGACAATAACACGAGAGCCGTCACATTTTGGACTTCATTTTTACATTAATAATTTAATTACAGACATTCGCTCAATAACAGGTCACATGTCTGAGTAATAGGTATGATTTCAGTAAAATCTTCGGCTACAGCGGGCACCAGATGCACTTACTCTTACGCTGGGCTTCTGCGTCTCTGCTGTCTCCAGCTGCTGTTTCCACGTGGATGGCAGGACTGTCTGTTTGACTCGTGTGTGTGTCTGTGTTGAAACTGTCATTCCTCGGTCTGTGGCCATGGCTGCAACAATTTGGCATTTTAAGATTACAAATGTATTCCAAGTGGAAGTTTTAGTACAAATTAAAGCATCAGTGGTATAACATTGTATATATAGTCTACAAATAGTATTCTACTGCTGTAGCTTAGGATTACACCTTCATCCAGGGATTCTCAACCTGGGGGTCCTTAAGATAATCTGATCAAACACCCAGGTTATATTTGTGTTAAAAAAACAAAAACAAAAAAACAATATGACCATGATACATGGTCTCACATGTGTCTAAAGATTTTTGGATAAAAAGCTGTATAACTGAATAAAATTAATCAGGAGTTAATCCTTGAAAAAATTCTCTCCACTCTAGGGGTATGTGCCCCCCCCCCAAAAAAAACTTTAAACAACCCCTAACTGTGAAAATAACTGAGGATGAGGTTGAAGTTCTTACTGTGATGATGAGTTGGAGGGGGAGTAGGCCTCAAACGTGTACTGGACAGTCGGTTGCCCTGGCAGCTGCAGGTCTCGCACATGAGCGGCGTACTGCTGGCCGGGGTCGTACAGCTTGCTGCTCTCACACAGAGTCTGGTAGTGCACAGGTAAGGCTACGGTCTGCATGTGCATGAGCTGGTAGTAGGAGATGGTCGCCTGGTGGTGAAAAGATTAGATGATGAGAGATGAGCATGCGTAGCTGTGACTTCTTTGTTTTCTTCCTGGGGAGGCGTGAGGGTTTGTGTGGTGTTTGTTCTGACCGAGCGAATGGTCTGATCACTCTGCTTGATGATGTCCTGCAGCTGCCTCAGCACTGTGACCTTTGTGTGCTCGAGCTCCTGCTGCTGAGTGGCGGCGTCTGCTACACAAGTCTTGTAGGTGGCCTCTGCCTCATCTGCCTGTGTACACACACATTTTCAGTTTACTTCAGGTAATTCTGTTTATATTTGTCGGATTATTACACAGATAGGGATGTGTTGATCTTCATGCTGTTCATGCTACCAATTCCATCTAACCACATAGTGGGGGGGAAAAGAAAAAAAAAAAACCTCAATGTTTGCTAAAGTGAAAACTGCAGTGGTGGCTTCCATGAACCTGAAGTAAAGCTGTTAATAGAGAATCAGCCTCAACAAGGAAGTATTGGATAATTTGCGAGAACACAAAAAAGGAAATACTTCATCTTAGGTTCATGCGATGGGCCGAGTTGCGATCAAAGGCTTGGGTGGGCCACAGATTTTCAGATCGTCGAGCTCTTATGTGACCAACATTTAATCATCTTTCTTCCTGCAGAGATAAATCATCAGTAAAATAAATGATTGGTGAGAACCTTGTTGCGAGCCTCTTCCTCCAGTCGTTTCTTCTTTTCCACAGACTTTGCCGTGGATCCCCCTCCCTCCTCTTCAGCTCGGCAGGCTGCCGTTTTAGCCTTGTCGTACTCTTCGCAGCGTGCTACGTAGGCTTGCTTGGCCTTCCGCAGGTTTGCCTCACACTCCATCTAAACAAGGATGAACAAAAAAAAAAAAAAAAACCCAAATTATTTGTGGCATTTTTCACTGTGACAGGAAAAACCAGACAAAGGAGAAAGCAGGTATGTTCATTATTAAGAAAAGGGTCATACCAGTTTTCTTTTAGCTCGAATCCACAGTTCCTTGATCTCCTTACGTCTCTTTTCATGCTCCTGTTTACGCTGCATTAGAGGCTGCACAGACACAGATTAATATGAGAGGCGAGGGGTTGCAAGTGACTGCATCAGGTTGCTTCAAGCACTACAATAACTCAAACATGTTCAGTTGAGTTTGTGTTACAGTTTAATGTACCTGGATGAAGGTCTGGTTGTGCAGGGTGTTGCTGGCCTGTTGCAGCCCCACACTCTGCTCCTGGTCCTGCTCCAGAGCCAGAGAGTAAATGGAGAAAAGGGGCATGTGGGGCTAGAGGGAGAGAACAAGCAGAAGTGTTTGCTAATGAAGAAAATAAAAGGAATTGCACTTTGTTTTTGTTTTTTTTTATTGAAATTTTAGAGGTGAAAATAAATTAGGTTTACATGTGTTATACTGTGCTTGCAGGACTGGTATATTTTCTGAAGGCCTTTGGAGAACTCCATCTCTGGGGAAAACAGGAGATCAGAGGCAATTACAATTTGATGGAAAAGACAACTTGCCAGAACAGCATGTATTAATAACTGAGAATTTAATCACCAACACATCCACTGTTTTTTATTTTTGAATAAAATCTCCAAATAAACTGGGAGATCCATTAAAGGCCACTTGAGGCTGGCTCCAAAAATGCCTCAAGGGTAAAATACCCAAACTAGCAGAAGAAATTAACATGCTTCCAGTCAATTTCTTCATTCATGACAACTGTGTGGGAGGAAATTCGTCCATTTGAATTTTATTAAGCTTTAACGTTCATATCATTGGGGGAAACAACAGTCGTTGGCTTTACCAAGTCACCCAGTTTGAGACACTGATCTTTTGTTTCGTTTATTACAATTACCTGCTACACTGTACAGCTCATCAAAAAAAGTCGTTACTCTCTAGTTATAGTAAATTAAATTATTTTATTAGTCCACTACAGGATATGCTTATCAGTCTGCTGATAACTTGGCACCCCAGACCCAGCCCCCCCCCCCCCCCCCCCCCCCCCAAAAAAAAAAAACAAAACAAAGACAATAGCTCAAGTCTACTATAGCCTCTTAAACCACATTCATTAGTTGCTGAAGCCCAAAGCTAACTTTTCATACAGTTTCATTAGTTTCAGCACTCCCACTAACCAAGTGTAGTTCTCCTTTCCACGTAGCTTATCAGGTCTTTCATGTACTTGGAAATGGTTTTGGAGTAGAGCAGAGCGGAGTCCACTCCTCCTTCACTGTGCTGGAGGATCACATCCACTTCCTCAACTCTGCCTACATGTCGACACAGAAACACAAGTCACTGCACAGGAAACACTTTGTTGATACGACTGCAAACAGTATGAGTTTGCGTTGTGTACGTGAAGATGTTTTATTTTTAGCATCACTGCAGTCATTTGTTGCGGTCAGAACTGTAATGTCTTTCCACTGTAAACTTGCACTTTCTTCTGGTATTGTAACTGTGGCTGACCAACACAATAACTGCAACTTTTGATGTGAAAAAACAAACATCTGTGTACTGCAGTATGTGAATCAGCAGGGGGAGACCTACTATCCACAGGTTGGATTACTACTCTGACACTGGCTGTCTGAGAGTTTGCATGTTCACATCAAAATGCAGAATATAAGTGAGAAAAATATCTGCTATAATATTTGCAAATGAAATGAAATTGAACGAACAGAAAGAAGGAGGTGATACTAGTATGCAAAGCAGCACCTGTGATGGACTGAAAGCAGTAGCTGGAGAGCGCCTTTATGCTTACCCATGTCCTGCAGGTCACTCCTGTAATTTCCCCCATCTCCTCCATGGCCTGAAGCAGTGTACAAGTTCTCCATGGACTAAACAGCACAAAGATGAGTCATTACTCACTAGAAACAGAGGATAAGTAATGTTGCTTTTTAACTGGCAGATATGAAACACAGGTGACAAACTCACCCTGCTCTTCTCAGTAGGCAGCAAGGAGAGCAGTGTGCTGCTGTCCACCTCTCCCATCAGCAGTTCAGACACACTGAAGAGAAACACAGAGACTCCTTCACACAACAGTAAAAAGGCTCTGCTCGTGAAGAATGGCAGACAGAAAAACACAAAATGGATTTCAAATCGAGAAAGCAGGGGAGAGGAAGAGGGCCAGGCCTTCTACGAAACCTCGACAGGTACACCGGAGATCGAAGGTGATAAGTCAGTTTCGTGCCAGCCACTTTTGTCTACCAGCTTCTCCCCGACCAATCTTATAATTTATTAGGAGTCATTTTTATATTCCTGCATCTTTCTTTGATCAATTTTCTTGTAACCATCTGATTTGCTGAAATGCAGGCCAAACGACAACAATGGATTTTCCAACTTGGTGTTCTGTGTTCAAGGCAGAAAATGAGCCATGCAGAGGAAGAGTAGAGAAGAATGAGGAAACTGGCTCATCAGGCAGATTTCAACTGTCTCTGCCAGCTCACTTCCTCCTAAAGATGTGTGACAGTTGTCTAAAGCCTGAAATGGCACAGACAGGCATGTGATAAAATCCTGGTGCAATACGCCGCAATTATACTTATCCAATTTGGCTTTTAGTAATTTTATTTTTGCTATAATAAAAATATTTATTTTATATTGCTATTATAAGAAAAATATTTTTAAAAGATACAAAAAGTAAAGAAAAAAAAAAGGGGGGGGGACTTAAAGAGTACATTTGGCACATTTCATAATTCCTTTGGTCTCAACTCAAATCAAGTGAGTGTTCCCACGATGTATTATTGCTTTGGTCTGTGCAATCTGTTCACGTAGCAGGCAGGTAGTCAATACCATTTTCTACTTTTGGTTTTGTGTCATACGGTAGAAGAAAAAAACCACTTCCTGTTTTCAGCTTTGTCTCATGCAAATGTGTCACCATCACTGCACTTCTCTCTCTCATTCCCAACACCAGACTACTTTGTACGCATTAATATGTGCAAACACGTAGAAAGAGAGCAACATCCATCCGACCACCGCTAAGGCTTTAATGGTAATTTAATACGGTCTCAGGAGCTATTGATAACTAATAGCAGCAGATTTACCAGGTTTTACTTTTACACCAAGATGTATTATAAAGCTGGATTGGATACTTACTTGCTACTAAAAGCGACGGCAATGGTTTCAATTGCCTTCTCAAAGTCCTTTTTATCAGCCTCGTTACAGGCCTCATAGTGGAAACCTGAAAAATCATACATGTGTTTAGGTTTTAGTCACGGTCAGGAGTACACTGCTGACCAGATGAGCATCACACTATCATTAAGTAGTTACATGATTTTCAAAAACATTTATTTAAAAAAAAAAAAAAAAATACAAGATTCTGTCTACCTTTGACCTTGGATATGAGTTTGCCGGCGGCAGTTAGGATCTCGACGGTATTGAGCAGAGGGTAAGTGTTGATGACCTGCCGCAAAATCCGAAGCACCTCCCCTAAACACTCGTGCGCCACGGGCCGCTGACTTTCCTTACCTGGGTGAGATAGAGATGTGGTAGGTGAAACAAGAACCAAGACGAAAAACAGCGGAACAACCTCCAGAAAAAAAAAAAAAAATCATGCTTGAGGTTTAGGATGTATTAACCTGCCACTGTGTAAATCGCTACCAGAGCGTAGCATTCGGATTCATTAAAATCTTTGTTGGAAGCTGTTTATTTTCAGTTATTTCCCTGCAATATGAGCGTGAACATTATTTTGTGTGTTGCATTATCGCTGGCAATGCAGTTGCAAACATTGTGAAATTGCTGGATTGTGGTGCCATCGGGGCTCCGGTATCTTAACTGCATTGTTGCTCCTCTTTGCTCCACAAGAAACACTAAGAAGCTGCTGCTTTTAATCACGACATAGCCACACCTCTGTTAATTAGAGAAATATAGGTGCTTACAGGTGGAATTAAAAAAAAATATTTGGATGGAGCAAGGCTAGCGGTTTCCTATTTATCACAGTCACAAGCTACTTGCCAAAAAGCTGAGGGCTATTGATCCATTAGCCCTTTCCTAAAAATAACATTCCTGAAAGTCTTTGTAAGTCACAGTTTCTTCCCTTTCTTCCCAGGGGCACAGCAGATGGAGACAGAAGAGAGCCTGACAGTTGGAGCACCAACCATAAGGACACTGATAATAGGCCAAGTGTCAGATGGGTCAGCTCGAGATAAACGGCGTCAGCTTTAATGTCAATGGTGACGCTCTCTAGCCTGCATCCTCATTTCCTGCACACAGTGGTTTTGTCAACTGTTTCTCTTTAATGATGCAACCTCACATTCTTCTGTCAAGTCTAATCAAATTGGCTTGCTGGCGGAGGAGGCCATAGGGCAGCCGGTCCACCATCCTCCAACAGCCTTGTCTCAAATTGTGTGTCAGACTGTCAGATTAGCAGCAGGAGCACACAAGAACAGAGTGACCTAAACACAACGCCAGAGAGGATGTGGTCCCTTCTATTGTTTTGCAACACTACAAGCCAACTCGGGTACTTTGCAACATCTGTTTTCTATGGCTCGAATGACCTGGTTCAAGTTTATGAGAATAGTTTAAAGATGAAAAGAATAAAAGCAGGTTTGTTCTAGATGAAGAGGATCTCCAGAGTGCAGCAGGAAAACACCGTGATTGTACTGCTGATTATGAAAGTGAGGTGTCGCATCACTGCAAGCGCAGCCAGACTATGAGACGAGGAAGTGTGGACGAGGCCTTTCTGTCAGAGACTATCCATCATGGCTTCCTGTTTAGAAAGCTCACTGTTGGGTGGAGAACATGACAGAATAGAGCCAGATAACAGACAGAAAGACAAGTGAACAAAACTGGAGAGAAACAAGAGAAGATAACACCATTTGAGTGTTTAGCAGGTGGACTCGAATCTCAGGTGTGTGTGTGTTTTTTTTTTGTTGTTGTTTTTTTTAAACCCCATCAGGACATATTTTGCCCATTTTTTAAAGCTTCGCTGCATCGCGCACGAGAAGAGTGAGTAAATGTCTGCAGTAAACAAAAAAAAAAAAAAAAAATGGTTTCCTGCTGGAGACAAGAGTGCGGTTGACTCTGTGGGTGCACCGGAAACATAAGCCTTCATTTGGAGAGAGGAAGCTCAGAATTTCTTGTAGAGCTCGCTGGTGCAGAGTGGCTCCGCCCCTAATTTTCTCCTCCCCTTCCCCTCTGCACAAAAAGCACATGTGTTGGTGAACATGGCGGATGTAAGATTGGATCACTCATGTCCTCTTCGTGTAAACTCATCAAAATGGAGTGACACAAAGGGGAAGAGAGAGAGCAAACAGTATTCTTGTTTCTCCAAACTACTGAATAAAGGGCGACTAACCAAAACCTCACTCAGCCTCACGCCAACATGTGTTTTGTCTTGGCAGCGGTGAAAACGAGCAATATTTTTTAATGCGCTCAGCTCTGGAGGACTCCCAGAGCACCTTTGTTGGAACCAAATCCAGACACAGAACATGCAAGCAAACACGTTTCTGCAAGTCAGAATTTGGCAGGGAACACTGCAGACACTAACACGACAGAACAAGTGCCTGTCTGGCAGGAAAGAATCAGGAGCTTCTTGCGCGAGTTCACTTGTGTTTGCGGTTGAGATGTGCAGACAAAGTTTAAATCTGTCACGGCTCCTACCCTCAGCCAGCACAACATCCTTCAGTTTCTCCACTGCCTCTGCAAAGCGCGCCACATCCCTCAGCAGGGCCGGGATGTCCTCCACCTCAATGGCCGTGCTCTCTGGACTCTCGGGAGTCGTCGGGGTTAAAGCCCCTTTCCCTTGACCTCTAGTGAAGACCCACGACTGGAGCGGGAATCCTGAGGAGACACAGAAACGTCACTCAGCAAACATGCATTTAGGCCTTATGTACCATTTATCAAGGAAAAAAGGAATAGTCAGTCACTTTCTACTGGAGGGCCAAATTTAGTGAAGAATCTGTATCACATGACTGCAAAAAGAGTAAAATATTATTGTATTTGCTGTTTGATATATATATATATATATATATATATATATATATATATATATATATATATATATATATATATATATACACACACACTAAGCAAATATGCAGATGTACACCTGTTTCAAGCCTATATGCTTACAAGTCTCAGTGGAATTACATTTACAGAGTGACAGGAGTGAGGCCCCTTCTGATCCACCCAAAACTTTTCCTTTAAATGAGGATTTCTTTTTTTTGCTCAGGTCCTGGTCAGAAGATGTCAGTTTGGGCTCTAGAACAGTGGAATGGGAATTTCTGGTCAATGTTTTGCTTCTTACATTCACATTATTGAAAAATCAAATCAGTAGTGAGAACAGTTACAGCACTCGTCAGCTTTACTGTCTCTGGGCTTTGAGATCCAAGTTGATAATCTCAAACTTTTCAGCTTTACTGAGGCCAACTTAAAAGGTTATAATGAAACATACATGCTTAAGTTATGGATCACAAATGGTGTTTTGCTGTGATGCTGATGACCAGACAGCAAGGAGGAGAAAGACTATAATTAAGTGACAAAGCAGACCTGCAGCGCTGGCATGTCGGCTCAGTGCGGTCGGTCTCTTCAGGGTGCCCACAGGAGACGGGCAGCCCACCCCTTGCATCACTGCCAGTTTATTGAGCTGGGTGTTCGGGGAGGGCACGGAGGGGTCCTGGAGCCCGGTGGAAGTCGGAGTAAGCATTGAAGAGGAGGAGGAGGATGACGAGGGTGAACAGGAGAGGGTGATGTCGACTGCATCTTTCCGAGGCTGCTCCTGGAGAATGGAGAGCTGAGAGAGGACAGGGAGACAGAAGGTCAGGACTGTCCTGTGGCTTGTGCTTTCCAGCATGAAAGATAATAAGGTGACTCTTCTTTGCTTCTGGTGGCAGCAGCACTGTTATTAGTAAACAAACATATGAAGGCTTTCACAAGATCCTGTGCTGTGTTGTGCAATACTTCCTGACTCCAAACTGTTGACGGGTGTGGCAAATTTAGCAGAGACTCAAATAACTTTATTTAATTTGCTTTATACACCACCTACAAAACACACAACTCATGGAAAAGCCAGTTACTACTCTTGAGAAAGCTTAAACTGAAGTCAGCGGCCTGTAGATTTTGGGCTCAGCAAACGCCTCTCCAACAAAGAAAAGCAGCCCAAAGACTTCAAATATTTTACAGGAAACAAATAAAATGCATCCTGCGTATTTGCCATTGGCATTGGAGACTTGTGTCCACACACCAAACGTACCTGTTTCAGCCATACGTTGTGCTTGTTGGGCAGTATGTCCAGTCTGTCCTGGGCTTTAGACTTGCCTTTTTTAATTCTCTCACTTGTAGAGTAAGGGTTGTAGCTATTTTTGCCACCACGTTTCAGCATGATCTTTCCTTCTGGAGCTTTGTTCCAATCATTAAATTCTCTAAAGGCATTCACTCACTCACACACGTTACAGCCTGCCACTGCTGAAAACCCCCCACAGGAGATACACTTCCTATATACCACATAACCAGACATGAGTCAGTGTACAATACCCATCTGAGCACTCAGCTTTGTGACACTGCGCTGTAATGAATGTTTTCAGCCAGAGTCTTCACACCAGCATCATACCCGCCACACCAGCAGGAAAGATCCGCCAAAAGTTGACAAAACCAAACTTGCTTCAGACTTGAGTGGACTCCTCACAAACACATGCGCGCGCACAAACACACACACAAAATCAGCCTGTCCCCTCCAGGTGATGGTCATCCGATTCTCACACACACTCGAACACCAGCAGGCAGAAACCAGAAGTGATGCGCTACTCACAGACGAGGCGCTGCTCTGTGGCCCGGGGCTTCCTGCTCGACTCTTCTTCGAGATAGACGGTGTCTTGATTAGTTCCCGTTTCTTCCTGAACATCTTCAGGGTGCCTTTGCCGTCCATCCCGACTTCTTTAAGTTTTACGTACAGCCCCCCCACCCACCCCCCTACTCGCCACTTGGGTGCTCTGCCGCTCGCGCTCAGCGGGAGCTGGGTGCCATCCAGGTCGACTTTCAGCCACGATAACTGTCTGTCTGTCTTCCTCCTCCCGTTGTCACTCATCGAGCCGCGCAGGCTCACTAACAGAGAGACTCACCGCAAACCGTTTGTGCGCACCCGGCATCCGCTGTGCGCGCGCGTTTTGGTTTCCTCAGGAGGGGGGGGAGGAGGAGGAGAGACGCACGGATGAAACGCACCTTTTCCACCGAGTTTTGAGAGGATTAATTTAGTTTAAGGTACGCGCAAGGAAACGGGATCCTAAAGGCGTGTGTCCTCATAAATTTAAAAGCAGCGGCATGTCACGAAGCAACAACTTGCCTTGTTCAGGTTCACGGCAGCAATTAGCCCATCCTTACGCACGTGTGTTTCCAACAAGTCTTTTGATGGTAACCTTCCGCCACTTTGTGCACCTGCTCTAGCCACAAATTTAAAATCTTGAGGTATTCATGCACCCCGAAACCGCTTTATACAGAGTTCTATTTCAGAAGGAAAGCACAGAAATGACTGGTATCTGTGGACAGTTAGTAAACCACATCTCAGCATGATGCTAAATGCTTTGTATGGCAGCAAAATAGGTCATAAGTAACACTGAGTATAACATATGATCACTGCAAGTAACCAAATCTAGAGATCAGTTGACATGGTTTGAGATCCAGTGGATCAGTGTTTCTCAAACATATTCACATGAAGTATTGAGAACATTTTTTTTTAATCGTTGTATTGCCATTTATTAGCATTCATATTATTTTTGCAGATTTGTAAATATGCGTGTTTATCCTTTGAGCAGACTCAGTATTGATGAGCGGCTCATAAATATAAAGGCACAGCACCAAAGGGTGACTTGGCAATGAAAACTGTTCTGCTGAAATGAATGAATAGATGTGTAACAACAATGTGGGCCCCCAGAGTCACAGGGCCTTTTCACCAATGTATTCAAGAAAATAGTAATGTAATCAATTCATATACTATACTATATACTAAGTTTTAGTTTTTTTTTTTTTTAAATAATATTCAGTCCAAAGATTGGGAGAAAATAGCTCATATTTCACTTTTAATTGCACTTTAGATGCGAATATTATCAAATACATTTATTTAAAAAACAAACAAAAAACAAAAACAATAACCACAAAGTGAATCTGGGGCCTTTATACCCCTGATGGCCAGTGGTAACTCAAGCAGTGTGCTATTTTTTTTAACCTTTCCTGTCCAGTGAATGTCCACAGTAACAAACAGAATATTCACAGTGTCACTGACATTAATATGAGTGATCATTAGTGATAGCTTGGTAAAACGAAGCTAAACATGTAAGACTTTGTCATTGTGCATCATCAGACAAAACCATTTTTAAAACAAAGTTTAATGTAGAAAAAAAAACTAAAGAATAATAAATCCCCTTGCTATTGCTACAAGGACACTCATCACTCATCATTGTATATTACAGTAACAATAAAAGGGGAAATTGATTTGTTTCACACGGGGATTTTTAAATAAAAACCAACACTGCAAATACAATCAGGCACTTTGATCTCAATATTCATCTGAGAGCATTTTCTGTGACTTTAAATCTTGCAGTTGTCATTAAAGGCTGCAGTGACACCTGAACAAGGTTCTCTTTAGATTAATTAAAAACAAAACAAAAACACTATTATCTAATTATCCAGGACACAAGAGTTCACTTGAGGGAGTGAAACTGTTTCCATGTCCTTTGTAGATCACGAGGAAAAGTGGCTTCAAAAATCCTCTGGGTGTCTAAAGTTCAGTTGCAGGACCCCATTCCATGTCATCCGCATCATCAAAGTCATCCTCAGAGCTGTCGCTGCCCTGGATCTGTGTGCGTCTGAACTGGACTGCTTGGTGGTGATGTGCGAGCCTGTACAGGAGAGAAACAGAGGAGTCAAAATCAGCGCACAGCCTCAGTCTCACATTACCCCACGAATCCCATAAAACCACACAGCTGAAGAAGACTTACACGATGAATTGAGGGGGTTTCTTATCCTCATCTTGTGCCTGTGTCTCTGCTGAGCGAGCCTATAACAGAAGAAACCCCCCCCCCCCCCGATATTAACACAGTGGCTTCTCACAGTTATTTAGAGAATATTTTAAAGACATGAGTTTTTAAATCCACACAAGCTTTTCCAAAGCAATTAATATAGTGAGGAATTTTTCTGTCTCTGTATTCATGATGAAAACAGGCTGTCATTGACTCTAAAATGGTAAACGTTACTATAATCTTCATGAAAATGTTATAATTAGGTTGTTGCGGTGTTCCACAGCCAGGAAAATTAGGAGAAGGCTCTCAAACAAGATGGAGGAAAAAACAAAACAAAGAATTGATTAAAAGGGTGAATTTAGTGACTTCATGAACTTTTGTAAAAGTTATTTTTTTTAAGTGCATGTGTGAGATGTGGTTCAAAATATAACAAACTGCAACTTTCAAAATTTTCCAAGATGCTCTTCAAACCAGCTCCAGAATTTTTGTTTCAGTTAAATTAAAAAAAAAAAGCCTTTTTATGTAGTTTTGTTAGCGTGTACACCCATTCTTCCAAACAGGAAGTAGACAAAAAAAACCCAATGAACCATGACATATAAAAAAACCCCCAAACAAAACAAGTGATATATTCATCAGAACATCTGACCTGACCATTTCCTTATTATTATTTCCTTTTATACTACTGAAGCAAACTTGGGGGATATTACTCAGTTTAAAGTGTGTTTTATTACAGTCATATTATGATGTATTTATGTACATTGCACAACATAATAAATCCCATTAGACATTCTTAAGAAAAAGGTTGTTAGCCCACTCTAGATGATGGCTTTACATTTTCCACCCTTTAGCTTGCAGCTAATGACTTTAAAAACCAATTCAATTAGGTTTTTTGGTTGGTTTTTCTGAAAGAATTGCTCATTTGTTCCTCATTTTAAGTTAAAGTTCAGTTAAAGTTACTTTAAAGTTTATTTTAAAAAGTCAAAAACTAAAAGATGTTTTGTTTAGAGACAGATATACAAGACTGAGAAAAATACTTGGGCTTAATTTGGTTTTCTTGCTTCAAAAATTGCTTAAATTAATCATTATCAAAACTGTTGTGACGTGAAGGACTGAGGCATAAACAGATAAACAGGCTTTAAAGCAGCAAAAACAAACTTGTGTTCTGTAACTGTTTTAATGAAAGCACAAACCCGTTCTAATAGGTCTTCGATAGCAGACAGGCTGGCATGCTGGGATCTCTCGGGCTGCTCCTCGGCGTATGAAGGCTCGTCCACTGGGTGCTGACGTATGGGGTCTGGGGCTCTGAAATCTGGTGGTCCATCGGACGGAGTGGCAGGTGGAGCTACATCAAGAGCGCTGAAGTCCGAGTCTGTAAAACTGCGATGAGAGGGATCTTCTTCCTCACCATCACTCTGCGGTGGGCTGTAATATTCCTGACGGGGTGACTTGGGCTCAGGTACGTGCATTAGTGGCGGGACTTCTCTGGGTGCGTACGCATCATCGTTTTCCTCTGGTTCGTCTTCAGGTCCGGTTGCTGGCTCAGATGATCGGGCTAATGCAGCTCCAGCCACCCTGGAGCCCCCTGGGGTCCTGGCTGGATCCTGACCACGGTAAGACTCCTCCAGGTCCTCATTGTCAGTGTAGGCATCATCTGTGAAGCCCTCTCCATCAGTGTCCTCCAGGTCACTAGCAGCACTGAGGTAGTCAGTCTGGGTTTGGTCCAAAGCATCTAAGTCTTGTTCTCCACCACTTTCCAACTGTGCAGAAAGAGAAATTAAACAGCTTTAGTTGTTTGTGTTTAACAAACTTTAAGATAAATAACAGTGCAAAATATGATAAACAGTTTGCTTTGTTAAAAAAAAATTGAAGAAAAAAGTATATCACTATTTTAAATGTGCAACTTGTCACAGGCACACTCCAGCTTAAATATTCAACCTCTCACTGAAACTGTGTGTGATTCCCACCTGCTTTAAAAAGTCCATCATAGTCCCTGTCCCAAAGAAACCACACCCCAGCAGCCCCAATGACTTCAGGCCCATAGCGCTCACCTCTGTGGTGATGAAGTGTTTTGAGAGACTCATCAAGACATTCATCACCTCCTCACTGCCCACCACCCTCGACCCACTACAGTTTGCATACCGGCCAGACAGATCCACAGATGACGCCATATCCTTCCTCCTCCACAAGACCCTTTCACACATAGACACTGGTAAGGGGAACTATGTGAGAGTGCTGTTTGTAGATTACAGCTCAGCATTCAACACCATAGTTCCCTCCAGGCTGGTCTCTAAGCTGCTGGACCTGGGCCTGGGCCCATCCCTGTGCAGGTGGGTTCACAGCTTCCTGACCAGCAGACCACAGGTGGTACGAGTGGGTCACCTCACCTCATCCTCCCTCACCCTTAACACTGGATCCCCCCAAGGCTGTGTGCTCAGCCCTCTGCTGTACTCACTGTACACCCATGACTGCGAGGCCACGTCAGAGTCCAACGTCATCATCAAGTTTGCTGACGACACTGCTGTTGTGGGACTAATCTCTCACAATGAGGAGACAGCCTACAGGAGAGAGGTCTCCCGCCTGGAGAACTGGTGCCAGGAGAACCACCTCCTGCTCAACGTCAGCAAAACAAAGGAACTGATCGTGGACTTCAGCAGGAAGCAGCAGAGGGACTACCATCCACTTGTCATCAGTGGTGCTGAGGTGGAAAGAGTGGACACCTTCAAATACCTGGGAGTGACCATCTCACAGGACCTGTCCTGGACTCATCACATAAACATCACTGTGAAGAAGGCCAGACAGCGTCTCTACCTCCTCAGGCGGCTGAGAGACTTCAAGCTCCCACTCAAGGTGCTCAGGAACTTTTACACCTGCACCATCGAGAGCATCATGCGTGGGAGCATCACCACCTGGATGGGAAACTGCACCAAGCAGGACTTCATGGCCCTAAAAAGGGTGGTTCGTTCAGCTGAACGGACCATCAGCACCACCCTCCCCAACCTGCAGGACATTTACACCAAGCAGTGCAGGCTGAGGGCCATGAAGATCCTAAAACAGCCCAGCCACCCCGGACACTCTCTCTTCTCCCTGCTCCCATCAGGCCGGCGTTACCGCTGCCTGAGGGCTAAGACTGAAAGGTTGAAGAAGAGTTTTTACCCACAAGCCATCCGTCTGCTCAACTCTGAGCCCTAACTGGACCATTATTGCACAATGTAAATATTATAATTTATAAAAGTGTGTATAGTGTATAGTATATAGAGTATAGTGTATAGTGTGAATTACTTTTTTTTATTTTTATTCTTCTTATTTATATGTGTGTGTATATAAGGTTGCAGGTACAAAATACATTTCACTGTGCATTGTACTGTGTATAACTGTGCATGTGACAAATAAACACTATCTTATCTTAAATCAAATTCTCCCTTTCTATATTAATTACTACAATGTAATGAACATAGACTGAATATAAAAGAAGGATGGTGCCACAGTGACATCATCTAGGTCCTTATGTGAAACCTCAGTCTGAGCATTTTCACTTTTGTTGCCTTTTCATTTTGAAACTGAACGTGACGAGCCTTTGCAGTAACAGCAGCATCACAGACTTGTTACTAAAAGCAGTTTTTATTTTAAGATTTATTTCTCTTTTTATTTATTTATGTGAAAGTAACTGTTTTAACATTTTCTGGTCCAGTGTTGGGGACAGGGGCCGACGGCAGTTCAAACTTCGGTGTTTCTTGTGCCTAAACATGCTTGTAAAGTAATAAATAATTAGATACTGGAGCCACAGTTGCTTGAATTATTAAATAGAAGGATGTAAAACTACATCCTGAAAGGTTGTGTTTTTCAGTTATATTGTTGCAGTGTTTATAAAAAAGGGTTTAAAAGCAAAGTGTTCAGGTGTAGTGTCTGAAGTAGCCTGTTTTTTGAGGGCTGATGTCAATACCAATTATCAGTCTTAAAGAAGACTGATAGCAGATGTTTGAAACTAGAATATATTCACAGCAAAATTAAAAATCTGCTCATCTGTGACAGATGAATTCCCCTAACATTCAACCAATCATTGTTGCCTACAGAAAGAGAAAGGTGACTATATCAGAACTACAGCAACAAACAAACCTATATCTACATCGATAGATAAAAAAAAAAACAACAAAAAAAAAAAACAATATCTGATAATTGTTTGATCCTTAGTGTGCAGATGTGTGTGTGTGTGTGTGTGTGTGTGTGAGAAGAGAAGCTGTGTGTTGTACCGTGACTTCAGACACCCAGACAGGTTTGGTCTGCTCGTGGCGGATCTTATTCTTTAGACTCTCATACCAAGAGTGGGAGCTGGGATCTAGGTCCACACGAGCTGAAAGGAAAAACACACTTATTTTTTAATTACACATTTTAAACTCGTACAAGCAGACAGAGAAAAAGGATGTTCTTCATACCTCTCCTGAGTTAAGATTACCTGAGAAAAGGTGGCTGCAGTGTTTCCTCATTTTGACGGCCTGTGAGTAAAGGCGTCTGGAGCTCTTGTTGGAGTTGGGGCTGTACCTCTGCCTCATGGTCTTGACATCCTTGCGGCTGTGTGGGTCTAAGAACAGAACCATCGGGTGGTACTGGATGTAGTTGAGCCTCTCCACTGCAGTGGGAGTGATGTCCAGCAGAGGGTGTTTGTCCTGGGAAGAGAGACAAAAAAACAAACAATAAAAACAATCAAAGAGGAAATGCCAAAAAGACACAAAAAAAACCAACCAAACAAACAAACAGGAATTTTACACTATTAGAAGTGACTGTAAATATGAATTTAAATGTTACTTCTCACCTTCTCTGCTA
The DNA here is from genome assembly GCF_007364275.1 of Archocentrus centrarchus. Lineage (NCBI taxonomy): Eukaryota > Metazoa > Chordata > Actinopteri > Cichliformes > Cichlidae > Archocentrus > Archocentrus centrarchus. The sequence goes on along the minus strand of NC_044349.1, from coordinate 26,178,163 downwards.
TTTTCCTCACAGTGTCCAGTTTAATAACTGTGGAGCCACCATCTCCTCCTCCACTACGAGGAACCATCTCTGTAATAACACAAAAATATATTTAATATGAATGAAAGGTGAGGAAATTTAGTGAAAATGAGTATGTGGCACTTTTCTATAAAAACTGGGTCTGAAACTGTCAAAGAGAAGAAACCAACCTGCCACTTCATAATCATCAGGCATCTCTCTGGCCAGCTTCTCCATGGCGATATCATTAAGAGGACCCAGAATGACAATGGGCCGCCTGAAATTAGCTGGAGAAACAAACCAATAAATTTAGTTAAATGTGGACTTGTGGCTGGACACTTATGAAGCATGCATGCGTGCGTGCGTGTGTGAGAGCGATAGTCATGCCAACCTTCTCTGAGCAGGACTCTCTCATAAGCCGGGAATTTGCCCTGAATAGTGAGCTGCATCAGATCCTCACGACTCCGCCGCATGTTCTTCTCATTCTTCTTATTCCCTCTGAGCCCCCGTAGTTTCCAGAACTCGGCTCTCGGCCCCGACACCTGTCTCTCGCCACTCGCCCGCTGTGCCTGCTCCATCTTGGCCAGATTCTCTGCCCTGCAGGAGACAACAACAGATGAAGAAACTGAAACACAGTCCTTGTTAAAGCTAAGAGATCTTCATCTCCTCTTTGTCTCCTCTCTCCTCACCTGGCCTGATTGGGGATAGTGCCCTTGTCCATCTCGTGCAGATCATTTCCCATGCGGATGGCCAGCCACTGGCCCAGCTTCCCACGATGCATTGTGTCCACCACCCTGAACACTTCTCCTCTGGTGAAGCCCAGACCAATGGGACCTTCAGAATCATGGTCAAAGTGCGTACGGATGTAGAAATTGTCTCCCAGGCTGGACTTGATGATCTTTTTGTAAACTGGAGAAAGATAAAATGAGATTTTGTAAATTGTGCCACAACTCAACAGAAGTAATCTCAATGTTATCACCCTTAAGTTAAGGTTTTGCTCTTCACTTACGGTCCATCTTGTTCTGCGTGCAGATTTCAACCTGTTGTCCTGTCTTGAGGTCAAGGAGGAAGTTGGCAGCTTCTTCTCGTGTGAAATGGCCAAAATCAACTTTATTTACCTGAAAAAATATAAATAGGAAAAAAAAATAGGAAAAAAAGAAAGGAAAAAAAAAAAGAAAAAGATGAGCCTGGACTATGTGCCTGTCTTTTTTCTACTTTCTGTCATATTAATATATTGAAACTGGACAAAATTTTACATAACAAGGTAAAAGTACAGTTAGGGGCATATGTTTTAGGACAAAGAGGGTTTTGTAATTTTACCTCTGTACATACATGAATTCAGAACTGGAAATGAGCACAAGACGTACCCTTTAAACCATCTACATCTGTATCTATAGATGTCCCACAAAATCAAAATTAGTCTGTTTATTTACATGTTAAATTTAAATAATCAAATTGGAGATTTGTGACTTAAAGTGAAGAGAGCTGGTCAATCTAAATGGTCGTACACAGTTCAATATAAGATGCACAACCAAAGCTCACCTGCATGATCTGGTCTCCCTCCTTCATTCCCTGTTCATACGCAGGGCTGTGTGGCTGGACTCCACCTACAAAGATACCAACATCGTTGCCCCCCACGAGTCTCAAACCCAAACTGCGCTCCTTTACAAATGACACTCTCTTCACGTCTGAGCTGTACCTGAGAAAGGCAGAGAAGAAGAAACCAATGAATCAGATTACTGTTGCTACTGTATGATAATTTCTAGCCACATGGGTCAACACTGTAAACAAAAACAGCACTCACCCTGGAGTAGATGGGTATGAATCTGGAGGCAGGAAATAGAGAGGCTCTTCTTCAGGTTTGGCTGAAAGAAATGAAGAGATGGTTAGACTCCTTAAAGATGCTTTTGATTAATCACTTCAACTGAACTCATTAGATGTCTAAAAATAGCAGAAAAGCACAAAACTAACTTGATGGCCTGTTTATTCTGACCCACAGATGGTATTAAACCTCAGTGAGAAACTCATCAGCAAAAAATTGACTTTTTCTTTCAACTATTTACTTTTTTTTAATAAATAGAAAACTCAAAACTTTTTTTTTTTTTTTTTAATTTAAATCATGCTACACATCCTGAGCCTTACAGTAGACGGGTGGGTTGTTCTTCACCGAAATCCCAGACCTGACGGTGCTGGTTCCATTTGCAGCACGAGGAGCACTTTGAGATGGAGAAAGTTATACAAGTTTTGCATTAACTTATTTGGGAAAACACATTTCATGTTGGCACATTACTGATTTGATTTTTCTTTGTTTAATGAGATTCTTACGTACTTGCGGTGACTGTCCCCCCGCTCAGAGCTGCCAGACCTCCTAAGATGGGAAAGCTCATCTGACTCAGAGGAATCTGGTTTAAAATGTAGTAAGAAGAAAGACTGTCATAAGGATTTTCTTTGGTCATTCTGCTCTAATGCTTTGATCTAATATACAGAGAAGGAGAGGATGAAGATGATGCAACAGAGTAAGCTTACCATCTGGGGGCGGTCTGGTGGGTGACGGGGCTCGACGAAGAGGCTTCACAGAAACCGAAGTGGATTTTCCAGGAGGCACCCTGAGAGAAGCATGGAGAGGGAAAAAAAAAAAAAAAAAAAAGGAATTTTTAATTACTTCAGTCATCTTGTGAGATGTTCTATGAAAACATGATGAGAAATATAAACAATTAAAGCTGCACGCAGTGATGAGAGGGCCCTCGCACCAGGGCACGGGTCAAGGCGGAGGATACTCAGGTGTTCTGTCATTCAGCTACCGACCGCCTCCTCATTAGGCGTGGATATCAATGACATGCCTCGGATAAATATTGGTTTCGACAACACCTTTTAATATTCTACAAAACCTTTGACAACTTTTGATGGCCCACTTGTCTAATTTTGGTCTCACTGATGCAAACTGGACAATGCGGCTTTGAGTTACAGCAATTTTGTGCTTCATGGCAAAACATAAAAATTCATCATGCTGCCAGGGTCACAGCCTTTAATGAAAAATCACTATTTTCAAAAACACCAACTTCTTAAGGCTTTCCTAACCAAATTTGAGATGGCTCTACTCAATCACCTTGAAGCCGTACCCCAAAGAGTAAAACATGACATTTTCTGGTCCCACTAGATGGTGATGCAACTAACATTAAATGTCATATCGATGTGTTCAGGGACCCTTATTGCATTTGAAAATTTTGGCCCAGATTGGATAAGGTGTGTGTGAATGAGAGCCAATTAAAATGTCATGGCGAATGATCGAAATTCGCCGTGGCACGACAGCCACGCCCTTCAACGAAAACTCAAAAGCTTCAGTTTTGACTGACCAAATATGAAGTTGATCCCATTAAAACCCTTTGAAAGTTTGAAAAAAATATTAGGGCTGAAAATTGCAAAAATGGCACCAAAATTGCCTAATTAATTCAAAATAGCACACTTGCTGTTGGGTGTAGGGCATCACTCCATGAGGATTTTTTTTTAATGCTACATGTGTGTACCAAACTTCATACACGTATGTGAAACACAGCACTGGGGCTCTTTTGCAACATTATAGGTGGCGCTGTTGAGCTATTTTGGAATGCCCATGCCCGAAACCAATAAAATACATACATTTTCATCAGACCTGAGGTGTGTGCAAAATTTAATGAGTTTTTGATCATATTTAGGCCCTCAAAATTTCAGATTCATTTATCCTTTAAAGAAAAAAAAATGCCATCATTATAGAGCCCAAACACAAAATGTGCAAAGGCCCTGTGAACAGTTAAATGAATGCCTCACAGTCATAGTGAATGTCTTATGTGGTTTTGTATGTGAGCAGTTGAAACACTATGTGATGCAACGTTTGCAGGAAGCACTGCACAGAGTACTTTACTATCAGACGACGTTTGTGTTTGTGGTAAGCAAAGAACCAGTTGGACATCCTCTCAGTGTGATTTCCCACAACTCACAGTGAAGCTGTAACTTGCATTTCTCATGTTTTCACTTTCTCTTTATAGAGCTGCAGCTTTAAATTATCTGGTGCTAAAAATGGTTTATTGTTCAACATTGGCTGAACTCTATGGAGGCAGCTTTCTTGTGATTTCTTTAAGTAGTCTTCAGACTTCTCGAAGGACACTCAAAGCTCTTCTTTGGATGTTGGCTGCCTTTTGTTCTGTTCTCTGTCAAGATGATCCCACACTGCTTTAATAATATTGAGGTCTGGGCTCTGGAGAGGCCAATCCTGATAGTGTTCCACTGTGTGTTTTTCTGTTCAGGTATGATTTTACTGCACTGAGTGTGTTTGAGATCACGGTCATGCTGAAAAATGCAGCTGTTGCCAGTCAGATGCTTTCCAGATGGCATTTCATGGTGAATCAAAATCTGACTTTACTTTGTGTTTGTAACTCCATCCATTTTGACAGGATCTCCAACAATGCAGGCCCAAACCATGACAGAGCCTCCACCATGTTTTACAAATGGCTGTAGACACCTAGTGTTGTTCATTTCTCCTGACCTCCGCCGTACATGTCGCTGATGATTTGAACCAAAAATTTCAAATTTGGATTCATCACTCCACCAGACCTGCTGCCACTGATTTGAAGTCCAGTTCTTGTGTAATTTGGGCACAACTCAAACTTTTCTTCCTGTTTCCCTTCCTTAAGAATGGCTTCTTGACAGCCAGTCTTCTACTGAGGCTTCAGTAAACAGTAATCTCTCAGGTCCTGTGTCAGGTCTTTGCTGGATTATTTCCTATTACTTAAGGACATAACTTTCAGATACTGTTCATCTGCAGTAGATAGTGTTTTCTCTCTTTTTTTTTTTTTTAAGCCTGACACTTCTTTTGTCCTCCACTGTCCAGTTTCCTTTTTTAGTTTTTAACAACACACTGCACACCATGCCGAAACATGTTAAGTTTTCAGCTAATAGCTCTTTGGGAATCACCTTGTTGGTACAAAAATACTATTTCATGCCTGTCAAACTGTTATCTTTGGCATTTTTCATAGTTTCATCTAAAGAAATGGCAACAAATAATGTGTTTTTGCAACAACTGCCAGTAATAAAGAGCCTAAAGATACAATTTAAAATCAGTTCTTTGCTAAGTTGCCTGTTACGTGTAGACAACCCTGGCTCATGCTTTGAGTTAGGCTTAAACAAAACATTCCTCTGAAAATGGTAAGATACAAGGACTGGAGTGAAAACGTCCAATAGAAAAACTTTGAAAGACCTGCAGAAAGACTTGAAGACATTTCGCCTCTCATTCGAAAGTTCTCAAACCAACAGGTGGAGCGACCCAGGTATTTAAACCCCAGTGGGCGTAGTCCCCTGGAGGGGGTTGTGACCCACTATTGTTCATGTGTTGACAAATTACTATATTCAGCTTTTGTGAATATAAATTAGACGTTATTAAATTAAAGTGTTACAGGTGCAAAATGGGTCCTTTTAGTGTGTTGGGATGTGTTGTTAGGCAACATAACATCTGATAGAGATAAAAACCTTCAGTGGCCTAAAGCGTATCTGTGTGCCAAGTTGGGTTTGCTGAACTCCTGATCATGTAGGAGTTCACACAGAGACTGTAGGAAGTTAATGAATAGCTGTCAGCGCTCCCCCTCAGCCTCCTGGCAGTACAGTCTCTAGGTGGCAAAATTCCCCTGGAAGCACCAGTTCTATAACACATGACTGCAGGTCTCAGTAGATCTTAACAGGGTGCATCTGAGCCTTAATAACTTTTTTTTTTTTTTTTAACTATATCAATTCAAAAGCAAATGGGTAAGTAAGAACCAGGAATAAGAAACTGTCACTTTCTGTGATTGGCATTATTATGTTAAGACTTAAACCATCCGAGATTCTTAATAGATGCATCTATGGTATGAATTTGTTTTCGAGTTATTGTGTTCACAAAGTTGTCGGTGGGGTGACGACAATACCCCATCAGCCCTTTTAGCCTGAGGGGAAAAACAAAACAAAGAAATAATAAAAATAATTTTAAAAAATCCATTAATTTGGAAAAAGCTGCTGTGTCTACCTTTAGGAACAATGACCCAGTTTATTAAACTTGGTGGTTTCACCTAGGAACAATTTTCTGTCAGCTGAGCAAAGGAAGCTGTAGCTGCCTAACAGTGCAGCTGAGCCGAGGGGGACGCCAGTGATGTTTACATCCTGTCACGCCTTCACAAGCATGAGCCTCGTTATAGGTGCTGCCTTCTGACACAGTGATGCGGTCAGTGGGTGTAGCCCCACAAAAACAAAGCAGTTCCTACACGAAACTGCATTTAACAAGATCTGAGATTTTTTTCTCTCTTTAGTGAGTAACTGGGTCATGATTTCTGGGAAGGTTTTCCAAGTGTATCTTTTCGGCTTGTTGAACAAAATGAGGCAAACTGCAAAGGTCCATTATATTCAAATGAAGGTGGACATCTCTCTTATCTGGGAGAGAAAATAATGACTGCAGGCTCTTCATATAACTGCCCATATTCTGCTTGTACACATGTTAAGATTACTAACAACAGACTTGCTGTCAGCTGCAGTGACTGAGGTTAAATTTGGCTCTTTGTAAAGTTTCTGGATGTCATGTTAAAAAAAAAAAAAAGAGGTTTTTGAAAAGAAAAAAAAAAAAGGCACTGAAGTATGAAGCACTTGAGGCATGACTAAACATGTGATGAGTGAAAGGTGGTCTCTCACCTGTATCTGTTCCTGGCTGAGTCGGAGTTTCTGCTGCCAGTAGAATCCCTCCTGGGGACTGATGCGTAACTGGCCTCAGATTCAGACCCTGAGTTCGCTGTGGAGGTCAATGAGTTGAGAGTGTCATTATAAAAGGTTTTATTTGTTTTGCATTTTATTGGCCAGAAATGTTTTGGTATCGTACTGTTTGGTGTGTTCAACATCATTTAGAAGATAAAAGCTTAAAATGCCTTTTAAGATTCTAGATCCCAAATATGAAAGCTCAATTTAACTCTCCTAACGAGCTGAAACGTCTTTCACTGTCTCTCTCACACACACACACACACACACACTCACACACACCTTTCTGTGGTGGATTGCTGGCAGCGCTCCATTTTGGTGGCTCCACCTCTGACTGCAGGGAAACTTCTGGTAAGACTCTGGAAGAGAAGAGAGGGAGGCGGGAGTGAGGGAGGAGGAAGACAACAAATCTCAGTTACGTTAGGCGAAGGGGGACCAGTGGCTAATATGATGATTGTTGATGAGAGGATGAGACTAAAATATTGAATATTCACCTTATTCTGTTTGACTGCAGCTCTCTCTTTGGCGATAAACTGCTTTGTAACTGACTGAAATTAACCACTTGATTAAATGTAGTCATTAGCTACTTTATCTCATTTGTTCAGGCTCACTGAGATTTAAACATGCTGTATAAACATGGAAATTTCCCAGAACTGATTTATGAATAATCGGGAACTTTTTGACAGATTGTTGCTGTTTCATGTTTAATCAACACTTCAGCCACATACAGGGAAGGAACATGTTCACTTTTATTTTATTATTCAACAAAATCTCAAAATGTACTTTGTACACAGTCAAAGACACAAAGTCAGACAGGATAAAAAGAAATTTCAAAATGAAACTTAGAGCACAAAAAGGTTAAGCAATAAAAAACAAAAAAAACAAACAAACAAACAAAAAAAAAAAACAGAAAATATAAGGCAGTTTAAAATTAGGTAAATAAAAATATATGATTAACTAAGGTTAACAACCAGAGAGCCACACAGTCTGCTCAGTTTCCGGTCCGTGAGATCTTGTTGGGTTTCAGGTAGGTGTGGGGGGGGTTTCATGTGTACCTGTATCGGCTGAGAGAGTCCTGACTGTATGTAGTGCTACGCCTCTGAGGAGGCTCCGAGAAGCCATCTGACTCGGAATCAGAATCTGAGGAAAAATAAAAATGTATAATATTTATAAATTAAGTGCAGACTTAATCACTTTTGAATAATCTGCTGCATAAAACAAGTTTGTTTTTTTAAACACAGATTTATTATCTGGTGAATCTTCTAAACTGCCTCAAATTTCTCCTCTACTGGATTTTGAAGTGTAGTTTCAGGATTTTAATTAAATGCTTAATGACAGATATTCCCAGAGTTTGCACCAACATATACACAACTGTTTTCCAGGTACAGTTTCTTTATTACCCAACATTATTCATGATTCTTCCAACTGTTTTCACAGATTGTGATTCTGTTGTGCTCTCTTCCACTTCTTCAAATGCTTTAATATCAATGAGACTGACAGATTTAATAAAGATTTACACCTGATGTTTTATTTTTAAATCTATCATTGGCAAACACCGACACCGAGTCACTTTATAATCCCAGGCCACAGCTGTAAATAAGAACATGTTCTTAATCCGTCTGCCTGGTTAAATAAAGGCTTAAAAAAAAAAACAATTAACAGTTTTGCTTAGGCATTTTCACAGTGAAGGGAAGTACATTAAGTCCATAAATGCTTTGTACTCCTTCCTCAACACTGACCATGTGATCTTTGAACCTGACTTCCACTTCCTACTGGGATTTCTAACCTGGACAAAACACCTGCAGCCTTCAGCGCTCAGTAAACAGCCAGCAATACGTACATGATTTTCTTTTTTAAATTAATCTGTAAACATTACTTCCTTTTAATCAAATGTGTGTCTATATTTCAGGTGTAGTGCACCTTCTTTCACTCATAAGCCATGCTGTGTTTTTTTAGGAGTAACTTTTCCTATTCTGCTCTCACCTTAGTTCGCTGCTGACACCTTCCCATAAGCAAACATTTAAAGATAAAGTAAATATTGGCAAGAAGGTGTGAGGCAAAGTCCGGGATCTGTACGTTACAAGGAAGCTGGATTGTTTGTGTGTTTTTGTGCGGACCTGGTGGCGGGACTCTCACAGGTGAGTTGACCTTTCTTGGTGGATCCTGGCGAACAACAATGGGGGAAGATACCCGGCCTGAGTAACGATCAGGAAGAACTCTACATAGATGAAAAAGGGAGGGAAAAACAATAAAGAAAGAAGATGAGACAGTAGGAATCATTTGGTGGAAAATAATCAATAGATTTCTGTGTTTGAATATCTATGTGTTAGTTATCTCAGTGGTTTTCGTGTTTATTCCTGGAGCTAGATAAAGAAATGTTCATACTTGTATCTACTGTCCAGACGAGGGCCGTCTCTTTGTGGGGGCGGGGAAGCTTCACGGTCCGAGTCCGACTCTGACACCGGCCTGCGGGGCCGTGACGCGGTGGAGGATGGGGGGCCAGGTGCAGTCCAGTTGTGAGCTACAGGAGAGGCTCTGGGGTTGGGGAGAGTGGAGACCCCTGAGAGAGATCTGTACACAGAGCAAAAGCAAAAATAATGTCTCATATAATATTATTTACATTTACTATGTAGTAACCCATTTATAAATACTTCACTAAAATAAATCCAGGTCATTTTAATTAAACTAAAAATCATTTCTAAAGAGACTTTTGCAAGAGTGCCTAAGAAAACATACAGAGAGCAGTACTGCAAAAGAATCAAAGTAACACTAACGAATAAGGTACATTTACTTTTCTTTAAAAGTAAATGCATCTACCTGGTATGCAACTTAAAGCAGAGTAATGCCTCACATTTGAGCCTCACTTCTGTGTTTTACTCGTCTCAAATCACCCCCATAAATGGAAGGGACACAAAAATGACCATAAAACAAAAACTATAGTCATTTATATCTATTTTGATATAAAAAGGTATGATACATCCTTTTGACAGCTTAACAATCTGAACTGACTTGTATTTGCTGGTTTGGTCCCTTATGTCCAGACTGTCTTTCTCCCTCTCTCCTCTGACTGGAGGACGAGGAGGAGATGCACTGTGGTCGGAATCCGATTCAGATGGAGCTGAAGAAACAAACAATAGTTAGAAACATAATTAAACCACTTTTATTATCCAACTGTTCAACTGTGTACCCTAAAGCAGCTACAGCAAACTGTGCTAACAGTACTGAGCTCACCTTCATACTGTGCTTTTAAAAAAAAAAAGGACTGGATGGATGAAGGTTATATTTATGTGTGAGCATCTTTGTGCTTCTGGATAAAAAGCGATTTTCTGCAGCACTGACCTTGGCGAGAGGCGTAAGTTCTTGCAGGCGGCCGGGTTAAGGTGGAGCGCACAGGTGATTGATCCCGAGACTTTGGCAGTTGAGGTTCAGCTTTTGTTCTGTATGAGAAATACAAGATTTCTTCAGTGCTTTTAGATTGAATCCAGTGCAGGATTCACCTTTTTGTTCCTCACACTGATCGATATTATGTTTTTACTAGATGGAGTTGGAGAGTGGAGTAGGTCTGTACCTGCGTGTCCGCCTCTCTTTGGCAGCTGGACGTGATGCTCTGTGGGGTGGGAGCCCCTCGTCAATATCTGAAATGTCTGATGAGACACACAAAACAGAAACTCTATGAACGGGATAACCCACACTCCAAGTTTCATAAGGGCTAAAATGGTGCGGAAATAATTGGGCCCTCTGAACCTGTAGCCAACACCCCCCCCCCCCCCCCCCCACCCCGATTAAAATTTCTTAGATTTTAAGGGGATTTGACTGTAGCAAACATTAGGGACATTACAGTTTTTTGATTTCACCCATCAAACGAGCAGCAGTAGAAGCCACTTGACTGCAGCCAGCATCAACTAGAAGCGGGTTCTCCGTTTTGATTTCCCACCTTTGCGCTCTAACTCCACGGTAATTTCCTTACCCTCCATCTCCGAGCTGCTGTCTTTGCGACGGTCGTAATCACTGTTCTGGGGGCTGTCCTCCACCTCTGGGATGGTGACCAGGAACTTGCGGTCGTCCCTGAGAACTGTCATGGTCAGTTTGCCTCTGCTCTTCTCCACCAGGTGTTTGGTCTCCAGCAGGGAAAGGTTCTCTGTTGTCATGCCATTGATCTGTGCATAGGAAACCATTTGATTAACACAAATTGAGAATTAATAATGAAAGCTTCTAGTCTTTCATAATAGTTGTGGCTTAAAAATACTGCATGACAGCAAATGCATGAAATATTACCTTGAGAATGAGGTCTCCCTCCTGTAGCGTGCCTTCCCTTGCAGCTAGGCCTGTTTCTGTCATGTGCTTGATAAAGATCTGACTGCCCAGTTTCAGTCCATACTCTGTGCGGAAGCAAAGCTTTTTAGACAAAAATAATCTGCACTGCTCATTTTTTTGTAGCTGATTTGTGTGTGTCTGGCTTTGTTTTACTGCAAACAAAAAGGTTTATCTCCCTCTCGCTCTTTAAGTCTTACCATCTGTGGTTTTCTTTTTAACCAAAGTAGTTCTGATGGGTTTTGCTGCGACATCGTTGTTCGGCAGCCTCTTGTACCCCGATGACATCAATGGCACTGTGTTTCCATACCCGTTGCGTTCAGGTGAGGGGCTGCGACGGCGGTAACGGTCATTGCTGCGGTAACGGTCGTCGTTGTCACGGTAACGGTAGCGATTGGTGTCAGTGTTGTCACTGCCGTCGGAGTGGCGTCGTGTTCGTCTCGGAGGATCCTGATCCAGCAGGTTGGATTGCGAGGCCGCCCGAGTTGGTCTGGCGGATGTGGACACTGGGATCTGGATCTTCCGAGGACGTTTGACTGTCTGGGGAAGACAAAGAAGACAGCCGGTCAGAAAGAAATCCAAGACTGTAATCCACTTAATCTTGTTCAGTTTGTGCCAACTCCACACTTACTATGTTTGCCGTCTTGCCGCAAGACTTGAGGGTCTGAATGGTGTAGTTAGAGTGGACGTTGTCCATAGGTACTCCATTGACCATGACAATTTGGTCTTTGGTGCTAGAAGACAACACACACAGACAGATACACATACACACGTCACTATCAAATCTTAAAAGTCCTTATGCACATTAACAGCAATGATATCCAACTTACAACAGTCGTCCCATGGCCGGGCCATTTGGCAGCACATCTGATACCATTACAGATGTGTCCCCATCGGGCTGAGGCTTGTCCTTGCCTCCTGATATTGCAAAACCAAACCCGAATTTGGAATCCTGTCATTTTGAGAGAAGATTAAAAAAAAAAAAAGAAAAGAAAAAAAAGATAAGAGAGAGAAAATGATGGTCAGTAAAATTCAAGGAAGTAGGTGGGTGGATGAGCATGAGTGGGAAACGCGATAGAGAGACAGAAGGAAAGGGCACATTCCAGTGATGCTGATGATGAGGCAGGATAGCAAAGGGCCGGCTGGTGCTGTGGGGTGCAGCAGGGTGTGTCGCACTGAATTCCTGACAGAGTCGTTGCTGTGAAACTGAGAGGCCTTGGGCACAGTCCAGCGTAAAATCCCACACAAATCCCTCAGAAGTTACACCGAATCTCACTTTCCACCCCTACATTTGTAAGCACACACTAGATAGAACAAAGTACGTCTAATATGGAGACTATCTGCATGAAATAATCAGTAGCCTAAAGTGGAAAAGTAAAACACACAAGAGGTTTCAACATAACACCTCACATGTATAATTCAGTTATTCAATAAACCACTTACTTTGTTTAGCGTTATTGTATGTTGCTCCCATATTGTTAACTCCTCCATGCCTGGTTTCTGGAATTAAAAAAATATACATAAAGAAAATGTATATTTTTGTAGCAAATCAAATTTTACATTGACAATATTAAATCATGATTTATCAATTCTGTCAAATAAACTAAGGTCTTACAGGGAGGACACCTGAGCCTGAGTGGAACAGAGTGTGTGAGTATAAGTGAACCTGATCTCAACATGCTCTCACCTGTCTCAATCCTGCCTGACCAGTATGGAGGAGGGGCTACCTGGTATGCAAGTGCGCATGTTTTTCTATCTTTGTACTGTAACCAACTGGAATAATGTATAAATAAACAAACACACAGAAAAGAATTGCAATATGTATAAAATGTCAGAAAATTAAGCAAAATGATCTTGTTTATTGTTTCATAGAGCAAAGGAGAGCTGAACATCTGAGATAAGGGACAAATGTCGCTGACTCTCAGGCAGACATGTTTGACGCAGCACCTGGAGCTGAAAGGTGAAATTGCAGAGCGACTGCTGACAAGGAACAATTTTATATTTCTGTCCAGTTACTTCAGTCAGGAGGAATTTATTAGCGATGACCTTTTACTTGCATTACCACAACAACATGCCTGGCGTGATCTGCATTTTTAAAAAACAAGCCGATAGCACAGCCTGCCCGTGGACTGTATTTCACCAGAGATGAAACGAGTAAAGCCTGATACTCTAGTCAGACACACAAAGGTGCAGTGTTGCTGTCAGAAGACGTGAAGGGAAAAAAAATAAATAATAAAAAAAACTGGAGCTTGTCCAAACACTACATGCAGGCCACACGAGTACAAGGCCCTGATATGCATTAATGCAAAATGGCATCAGCAGCCAAGTATCCAGCATCCAGCCACACCCAAACACATGACCTACATGTACAACATGAATTTACTGATTCTGCTACTTTAGCTTTTCAAATTAGGTCACTTATTTAGTACGTTACAGCAAAAAAACAAACAACACAAAAACTACAACTGAAACCACTAAAATAAAATCTCATATGAACAATCACCACAAAAACCTTCAACTTGCTGGTGGAGGTAACTCACAGCACAGGTGAACAATGTATAACCTGTGAACTGTGGGCCTTTTATTTGACTTGGTTAATCATAAACTTGAGAAGGTAAAAAAAAAAAAAAAAAAAAAAAAGCTATTGACATTAGTGCTTAAACAAAAGCTGCTCAGGACTTTTTCTCATTTCATGCTAAGCTGCTGTTTCACCTAAGCTGTTATTTTTTTTTTATACTGTAGCTTTAATACATTTAGAGTGACCTTTGTGTTTACTGCAAATAAACACAAAGGTCACTCAAGTGTCCAAGTTTTAAAACAAAACATTTGAATGTGCTCGATGAGTGGTTGGAATCTGCATTGTTAGGGAAATCAGTGAGTATTAGCTGAAGTTACACCTTAAAAAAAAAAAAAAAAAGTAAGAAAGGTTGTAAAACAACTAAACAGAGGAGGTCAATTATGTTGCAACACTGAGCTACTAGGGAGACCTACATTCATGAAGCTCATTTACAGCACACTGACTATACAGCCAGTTAAAATTTAACTCTGGATTGAGGTCACGATGATGTAGCATGGAGATGAACGTGAAACTGTGGATAGGCTCAATTTTACAATGTTTTTCATGATTATAAACCAGAGAAAAATGACATGCAAATAGGAGCTCAGTCCACAGTCAGCAAATAATGGCAAATAAAAAAAAAAAAAAAAGTTTGATTTAGAGTAACAACAAAAACAAAAAAGCTGATGCAGGTCAACAGTGATTTGCCATCCGCTAATAAAAATCTGATCCACAGCTAAGAGCGCAAATGCAGATCAGTAATGAATTTACATTTCTGTAAAATTTTTTGACACTTATGCTTAGGCACTTTCACACTGAAGGGAAGTACACTCCAAGTCCATAAATGCTTTGTATTTCTTCCTCAACACTTACCATGTGATCTTTGAACCTGACTTCCATGTCCTACTGGGATTTCTAACCTGAACAAAACACCTGCAGCCTCCAGCGCTCAGTAAACAGCCAGCTCTTTATATCCAGCCAGCTCTTTTTCCTATACAGAGCCAGCAACAGAAAACACAATCACAGATCCAGTAAGCTCAGGTTACTTCCCTCTTCAATGAGCTATGCATAGATGGTTGCTGAAACTAGATCTTTGTGCTAAAATTTTTTGTAATATGACTAGCTGTGGTGTTTCTCTCACAGAAGGCAGAGAGACCTCACCTGGAAAGCGCTCCTCCCCTTTGAGCCTTTGCCCAGTCTAAGAATCATTCTCTAGTGCCCTTTAATGAACATGGATTTAAGGTGGAGCTACCCTGCCTTAAACCCATCAAAGACAGCTATAAGAACAGTGAAACACCTTAAATGTGCAGTCACTCCCTGATGCGTTTGTATAGCTTTGAACAGGCTAATAAACCAAAAAATAAAATTCTATCAGTTATTGATCCTTTGAACTAGAAAATCCAGAAAATATTATTCAGTAAAAATAACGTCTACAGTCACTGCTTGGTCAGTTTTTTTTTTTTTTTTTTTTGGAAGGTGGGTACAGGTGTTAGTATTATTGCACATACAGAAATGGAAATCAGTCTGTTTCATAGAAACTTATACTTTTTCTATTATTTTGACCATTTCAGATAAAATATGAGCTATGGGTGAGCAAATGAAAAAAAAAAAAAAAAAAAAAAAAAGCCAATATTTGATGGGGAAATTATATTTTTCTAAGGGGATTGTCTCGTCGAGTGGCAAAAAATTCCCGCATGCAAGAAAAAAAAACAAACTTATTTGAGTACAATTTTGCAATTCAAATTTCTGCATGTTTTATGTAAACTTTTAGATGTCTCCTTCAACACGTCACATCTGCGGGTTTATAAACAAACATTCTGCCTATTTGTTTTTTTTTTTTTAAAAAAAAAAAAAGCCTGACAACTGAGACCAAGTGAAACATCACTGTCAGATTTTCTACAGCCAATTTCTCAATAATGCTTTAAACTTTAGGCTCAGTTTCAAAATACAATCATATGAAACAATCTACAGTCCTAACCATCTCAGTGTTTATCTGTCAACAATAAAGCAGGAAGACATTTAAGACTCTCCCATAGGAGTACGCTTCCTGAGCAGATTATGCCTGCACTCCTAAAAGAGGTGAAAAAGAGCCCAACAGCAAAAGTAAAACAGAGGCCTGACTTTGACCTTACTGAGATGATGTGGTATGACCCAAGGAGAGCCAATCAATCAGTGTTTTTGGAGGAATAGTGATTCCTTCTCATAAGCAGTTATGGAAAAAGTCTACAATGGAGGATATTGTAGATAAAGGAGGTTCCACGAGCTCACTTACTTTTCTCAGAGATGAACTGCGAGTGATTCAGTGTGTCCAATAAAGACAATTACTTTTCTCTATAACTATGACTTAGATAAAGATCAGAACATGTTTTATGGGTAAGAAATAAAGAAATTCTGGTGATTCAAAATGGTTCATAAGCTTTTTCTTTAACTGTAAATCAAAACCACTGAACAAACTTTAAAAACCAAAATAAAAGGTTTTGTGGGCTAAAATTGAGAAGGTCACAAAACGAAGCCTTCTTCATCAGAAGGGGGAAGTGACCTAAGAAGTTCAATTAAAGCTGATGTTAATATTACTTCTTGGTTACTGTAATAGAAAGAGGAACTCCAAACTGATTCAATGCAACACAAATAAAATAAGTTCTATCATTCACTTACGGGAACCACGAGTAGTGGCGGTGGAGGCTCTGGGGGCGCAGAGCCAAAAGGCTTCAGTCGTTTTAGTCGATCTGTCAACTTCATGACGATAACAGTGTTTACCCACTCATTCAGAAACACCAAAAATCTACAGCTGGCTGCAGATCAGTTAATAGTCGAGCGGTCTGTGTCTCAGTTACACATGGCCACTAAACAGAGGTCTGCAAGCCTCATGACAATAAATAGAAACTTGCCGCAAAAAAAAAAAAAAAAAAAAAACTATGAAAAAACAGAGGCTAAAAAAAATGTAAAAATAAAAGCAGTAACTGCCATTCCTCTGCTTCCAAGAGAGAAGTCATGTGAAGATCACTCCATTGTTCTGCATCCTCAATAATTCCCTTTGTGACGGG
Organism: Archocentrus centrarchus; assembly: GCF_007364275.1. Classification (NCBI taxonomy): domain Eukaryota; kingdom Metazoa; phylum Chordata; class Actinopteri; order Cichliformes; family Cichlidae; genus Archocentrus; species Archocentrus centrarchus. The sequence continues at coordinate 26,161,510 of NC_044349.1, read as the reverse complement.
TTCATAAAGTCAAACAGGTCCACTTGCTCCTGCTGTCAGCGGTGTGTGTGCATGTCTTACTTTCCCACAAGGCAGGAGCAGGTCCCAGGCTGCTGGCTGAGTTTCTGTCTGCTGGGTGCTATGGTTACATTGGAATAATGAAAGCACTGGCCTGTTAATAATTGACAGGGTGTTTGCTACACTATGGATGTTTTAGCTTTGAGTAAAGTGTCCTGGGTTCCTAAACAACCTTTGCTGTGTCTCGGGATCAGGAAATGGCAACAGATAGCATGATGTTATCTCTGTGCCATGGTTAACATTTACATATGCCTCACAGCATGGGTGTGCCGCAACGTTTTTGTTTTGCTGCTGCATATTATCAAAACTGTAGTCACTGTGACCCAAATCATCAAGGAGGACAAAGAGAAGGTGAAGCTACGCGCTTGAAGAAAACACTGACAGCTTATTACTTCCTAATTTGAGCATTAGAGTTAGAAACAAAGCAGATGTAAGACGCGGACTTTGGTTCAGCTAGGTATAACAGCTGGCCTCAGATCAGCCAGAGCACCAGTTGTGAATTATTAATTAATCTGAATAAAACAGACTTCTTCTGTTGCTACAAACAAAAAAACAAATAGGCAGCAAAGGTGAAATAGCAGGTAAATGTCCACTCATCCATAGCTCAGACTACAGTCCGTTTGGGAGTAGAGTCACTATCAGAGGATATTCCATTTCTTTTCCTTTCAAGCAGAGGCCACTCCTGTTGGCTATCCAATATGCAAACTACCATCTGTCAACTTCAGATCACCTTGTTGTACTGCAGCACAGCTAAGCACTTCACTATGAACACAGAGGCCTGCTTTAAGTGTGGAGCATAACTAAAATTCTTCAACAGTGTATCATCGAAACAAGCTACTCTTAACAAAAAACAACTGACTGAGGGAGGCAAAGAGGCTCCAGTACAGTAGTTTGGGAATGAGGAAAAGCAAAACCTTCTTGTGTAAATACAGAGCTTTGCAGGACAAATACTCCAGAGTTTTACACAGCCAGCAAAGAGCCTGTAATTACACAGGCCAGGGGTTTGTGGCTTCCACGCTCAGTGGACTTACTTGTGGTGTCTTGTCAGCAGTGAACTAAATGCTGCACACACCCACTTTACAGCTATTCCAGTGCTATTACATGAATTATATGACACATGCTCAGAGCCTTATTCATAATGATGCAAATGGCCACACACTTTCGGTGTACGGCTGCTCTATCATGGCAAAAAGTATTTAGATCATTGTTTTATTAACACCATAACTTATTAACAAGCATCCTGCATTTATTGAATTTTGTCAGTAAGTGCTCATTTCCTTTAAATAAGTGGTTTAAAAGGCGAGGGCTATGCTGGATTTAGAAAACAAGACAAATCAGCGTCATTGCAAAAAAAAAAAAAAAGCAGAAAAATAGCTGCTTTGTCTTGATTACGTTGTTTTCATCATTTATGGAAGGCAAAATTGTAAACAATAAAATTCACCGGATTTTCTGTTAATGATGAAAAAAAAAAAAATAACAATGTTGGCACGCTCATAGGAATTGTATGCACCATTGCTAACGTCCTGCATTGATTGGAAGGCAGTGCAGATGACGATGTGGGATGCTACGTAATCTCTCTCATGTTAAGAGAGATATGCTACCACAGGTATTTTCTCTTTGGCATCATTTATGACCCCGACTGCATTAAATATTTTTAGCCATAAAAAAAAATAAATAAAAAATTCCAACCATGGACTTGTCAGTTTACTTCTACAACTTTTCATTGTTTTAAACATGAGTGGCAATGATGATGGGAAGTGCTGCTGAGCCATTTATAACAGGAAAAATACAGTATGTATGTCTTTAAAAAAAAAAAAAAAAAAACCATTATAGGCTTTGCTGTTATTATAATTTGTTGGCAATTATTTCATTTTAACGGGTAAAAATTTGAGATGAATCAGGGAAAAAACATTTTAACCTATTTTGCTCACACTGTTTCACATACTGCAAATATAGAAACAAAATGTTTACATTTTGCTTTAAAACAGAAGCATGGAAGTAACAAAAACAACCTGACCATTCAATTCAGTTGTATTTATATGGTGCCAACCCACAACAGCAGTCACCAAGATACTTTATATTTTAAGGTAAAGACCCTACAATATTAGGGTGAAAAGCCCCATGATCAGACAACCCCCCCATAAGCAAGCACTTGATGAGGGTGGGACAGAACAACTTATTTTCAACAGGAAGAAACCTCCTGAGAAAGAAAGAAAAGGAGAGCATAGAGGACAAAACACAGCCTGTGGGAGCAAAGACAAATGTAACGAGTGAGTGGAGAAGAAATTCAGCCTATAGCAGCATAACTAAGGGATGGATCAGGTGACCCTGAACAATCCCTAACTATAAGCTTTCTCAGAAAGCTACATTTTTAAAACTAGAGTGGGTGGCTGTCTCCCAAATCCACACTGGAGAGGGGTCTGGTTGTTAAAGGCTCTGCCTCCCATTCTACTGGAAACTCTAGGAGCCACAATTAAGCCTGCAGTCAGAGTGAAGTGCTCTATGGGGAGGATATGGTACTATGAGGTCTTTAAGATGTGACAGGGCATGATCATTCAAGACTTTGTATGTGAGGAGAAAGTTTTTGAATTCAATTCTGGATTTAACAGCCAGCTAAGAGAAACTGATATTGGAGAAATATGATCTCTGCTGGATTATGATAATCCCATTGGAATTTATTGCGAAAGTATTATGGAGTCACCCAGTTCATCTGGGGTTAAAATGATACTAGCACACTGTAATACGTAATTCACTCAAGCATACCTTGAGTTTTTAAAGATATTTTTCCATACAACTGAATATTGTTTGTATGTGCATGCCTCTTTGCATTAAAAAAAAGAAAAAAGTTTAGAGAACCTGTTATAGAAAAAGCAAACAGTTTACATCTGATAAACACAATCAGAGCCATTAAAAAGCATTCCTGATTAAAAATAATGGCCACACCGTGCCATGTAAAATATTGTGGTTGCCTGAGGGTTAATATCTTTATTTATCCACAGCATCAGTGTGATGAAGTACCTACTGTACACGAGATATGCTTTTATTTTGCTGGCATAAACCAACACTTGTTATTTTGTGGATTCTCTTTTTCTCCATTGATTTGAATTAAACATAGATACAGGTGCGATGACAGAAAGCTCCAGGATTAAACGTTAAAAAAAAATAAAATAAAAATCCAGAAAGAAGCCACATCATGTGCAGTACGGAACTTACCAGAACAGCCTCAGTTTTAATAGACTGTGGCAGTCCTAAATCAAACAGTGCGGGTGTGTAAATACGCTGATTGGGAACTAAGGAGAGGAAGACGCAGCAGGTTGGGAATGCAGTCGAAACTGTTGTGAAACTCCCGTTCCGGACAGGTAGAAACTTGCATGTGTGGTAGAACCAGTAAGGTGAAGAATAAGAAAGTGGGGTTTGCAGGTGACAGTCAGCAAACACGTCACACTGTAAGGGAACGCCATCAAATACCCTTAAAATGATGTTACAAAACAAAACAAAAAAAAACCCAGCTGACTTACAGGCCTCAAATAATACTCAGGAGAAGTCAAGCAGCTTCAAAGCTTTCAGTCCTATAAATATCCAACAGTGTAAACTAACTTCACTTTAAGGGAGAAAAACCACAAAACTTCTTGTTAGCCTTTGACTCCACAGGCCGACTTGACCAAGAAACACCGACAGAAATGAAACTAACTCACCTGTAAACTTCTTTCTTGTAGCTTGAAAGCTTTGTCCTTCACTCACAGATCACTTTCGTCCAAAATGTAATCCTCTTTAAGGTAACACCTGCTCGCCTTGGCTGTAATGCTAGTTCTAAAAGTGTCTCTTAGAGAGCTTCCTGAAGACAGGTGGGAGGAGGCGTGGCGTCAACGGTGAAACGTACAGGTGTGTAACGTCATCACGCTAGGACAGGAAATGAAAATCCACTGTTTGCTTTGGGCGTGAGAGGCTGTTTGTTTTGTGTAATTATATTAGTCACTATCTTCATTTCAGGTTATTAAGGTTATTATTGCAGGCCCAGGAAAATTGATCGATCAAAGGTTTAACACGTCATCTGATACAACCAATAAAATATCTTTTATGGGCAGCAGTTTACTTCCTTAAATTGTATTTCCCCTTGACGTTTATCACCGTGGGAACTTCATATTAAATATGTTTTGATGAAAATCACTGCAGGAATGTGCACTCTAAAAAAAAAAAAAAATTGTAAGTTGTTGTATTGAGTATAATTAGACTACAGATGGCCAGAACAGGTAGTGTAAACTCTAAAACAGCACAGTGAGCCCAGGTACACTGCAGGGTTGTATACTGAGCCCCATATTGCTTACATTGCTGACATGTGACTGCTTTGCTACTTTTAACACTAATGTCATCATAAAGTTTTCCAAATACACCGCAGTAGCTGATCTTAGAAATTATTCTTCAGTAAATCCATTTTAATGAAGATGAACAAGTGTAAAATAATATAGGTGAATTATCTTGTAGTGTCTAAACTTTCCTCATTCCTCTCTTATAAAATAGCCCATTCTGGAGATTATTCTTATTCAACAAGCAGGAGGTTTTGTTTTTTTAATACCCACGTTTATTGTCACATTATTCCAAGGTGATGAATATACCTGCTTGTAACGTGAGATCTTTAACATTTTTTAACATTTAACATTTGGTAACATTTGGTGACGTTTAGCCCAAATATTTTTAGAGTGTTTGTAAAATAGAGTTGGTCTCCTTGCCCTCAGGTTCATTCTGGGATGCTTTTTTGGTGTGTGACAGATCTTCAATTAGACTGAAGAGGGCAGTAGTTTCAAGGAGACCAACATTAACTTCAGGAGGATTAGTTATCAGCAACACCTCCCAGTGGCCATCTGCACCTCTCAGGTGGAGGGGGCTCACAGCACCAAGTTCTTGGGAGTTTGCCCGATGGACGAGCTGACCTCCAGTGACGACACCACAGCCATCATCATCAAGAATGTCCAACAACACTTTCCCTCCGTCTGCAGCCTGAGGACGGTGGACCTCCCCATCCGAGTCCAGACCATATTTTACGGAGGCATCACTGAGACCATTCTCACTTACTGTATCCCTTCCTTAGCACAGCGGAGGAAAGACATAAACTGAACAGGATAGTGAGAACTGCTGAGATCGCTGGTGCTTCACTGCTACATCTTTAGGACATCTAAACTGAGAATTGTAGGAGCTGAGCAATTAGTATAAAGAACTCCACTCAACCCTCTCCTGGCTTTTCGCACTCACGCAGTCTGTGAAGAGATAAAGAAGCAGGCACTGCACTACTGACTGGTGGACATGTGAAACACAATTTTGTTTGTATGTGAAGCCTAAAAATGTGCCCCCCCCCCCCCCCCCCGCCATGACAACAAATATGTTTTATTATAAGGTGCTTAAAGTAGATAGTTCTTTCTGGAGAGAAATAAAGGACACTATCAGGTCTGTTTCCTTGTAGTGTATTCAGTGATTAATGTGTGTTTTGAGACCTTTATCCAATTATTCCTTTGTTTGATGATACCTCAGCGCACCACTGGCAACAACTATCATGCTCATATTTAGTGAAAAGAAAAAAAAAAAGTTGCCTGCTGAGCACAAATGTTTGTAGAGTTAATCTTTTTTTTTTTTTTTAACTTTTCAGTCTATATTTCTAAAAAGGGGAGCAATGCCGCACAAAATCTCTACAGCAAGTCTGCAGGCGACAACCCAAATGAACAAACGAGACTCAGTTTGAGCAATCTTCAAGTTTTTAATCTGTTTACAAAGATTGCAGTTTTATATCGTCCTTCCTTTAATGAGTAGAAAATGTTTTTTTTTGTTTTTTTTTTTTAAAGAATTAGTTGAAAGGCACAAATTTTACAATATATACATTTGGATCTAAATTATAAATATATAGAAAACAAAAGCACAACCCAGAATAAAAGTGCTGAACACAGTTTTGTTTTTACAGGAAAAATAGGCTTTGTTTAAAAATACATACAATCAGTAGCATGTTTTTTTTTTTTTTGTTTAATTTTTTTTGTTAGCAATAAATTATTTGAAGGTGATAACATTTATATATATGCAACTGGTGGAGAAACGATGGTTACAGTATACACAGAGCAATCCATTAAAGAACAGAAACACAACAAGCTTGCAACGCTCAATCATAACCAACATAACAGTAACTTGATTATGCCATTCTTAGTGCAAAATGACAACATGATTAAAGGCCTAGCTAAACGAATAAAGAATGATTAAAAAAACAAAACAAAAAAAAAACTGCTGTCCTTATCCCTCATATGCATAAAGCTTTATTTCCGTGACTATAAAAAAACAAAATCAAAGGCATTTGCAGACTGGCGTCTGGGAATGTGCCTGACGAATATTATTAAAAGCAAAACGAAGGTGGGTACAAGAAGAGCATGCTGCAGTAATATTCTGCACATAGACAAAAAGGTACTGACTCCGAGATACTGAGTCTTATCCTAAACGCAGAAGGAGGGAGGGGTGAAGGCTTGGACAGATCAATTGCACATTACAGTATAACCCAGGTGTGAATCGATGCAAGAGTCGGTTAGCATGAACATGACGCGGATAAAAAAAAAAACACAACTGTCCACAGAAAAATAATGTTTCTTAAAAAAGAAACAGCCTTTGATCTTTGCCCTAAGAAGGCATAAATATTTAGAACCACTGACATTTTCACAAGGACAAACAAACCCATCACATTAAGTCTAAAACATAAATACAGCAAGAGTCACAGCACAGAGTTAAGAAAAAAATAGCACATATATTCATTAGTTTCACCATTATTAAAAGGGGAAATGACAGATTTCTGCTAACGCCCCGACGTCACACCTCCTGTAGGTTTCTTCCTGAGATTGATAAAATATCTGATATCTTAGAGCCAGTAACTTTAGGGGTGTCTGTGGAATACTTTGGTATCTCTCTGCAAACTGAAGGCCTGACAAAAAGCTCTACGAGTTGGAGAAACAAAATTGTATTTAGAGAAAAGCAAAAAAAAAAAAAAAAGTGAAAAGAGCAGAAATAGATCCAGACGCTGTACAGCAGTACAGAACAGTGCAATCTTATTTGGTGGCAGGTAATAATAGAATTTGTTTTATAGCAATCTTGAAAACTAGTAACTTCCCTGACCAAACATGTCGCCAACTATTATAATAAGCAAGATAATGTATCTAAAATCTAAATATCCCTTAAATATAAATAACAAATAACTTTTTAATAACAATGACTTAAACGTTCATCCCGTGAAAACGCGCTTTACAAAGGTTGTATGCAATTTAAAAATGTGTTTAACTGAAAGCATAATAGAAATAAGACGATTCACACCATGCAAAGGTAACCAAAAAAGCTTTGCCTGTTGAGTGTAAACAGTACTGAAGCATTTCTTTCTCATAACGAACATGTAATATGGTTTTATTGCTTTTTGATCAGTTGAACTTCTCCCGGCATTTTGTCACAAACCAACTACAGTGCATCACACAAACATGGCCAGATCTCACAGGTTTTTAAATATGTACTATCATACGCATACATCTTTCAAAAGGGTTTTATGGTCTCAAAGCCTAAAATGGAAATCAGATGCTGTTTTTTTTTTTTTATAGGATGAACTTAAACCAGTGCTCAAGAGGAAGCAATAAATTACTCTGATATTAGCATAGAGAGGGGGGGTTTTCTTTTGAAAACAATATAAACTTGACATTCTTCGTGATCAGAATTAGAGACTGAGAACAGGTTTGGGTATCAGTGTTGGTCAAAATTACACATCCACACAGAAAAAAAAAAAAAATACACAAGACTTTCCTGAGGATTTGCAAAACAAAATGGGAGTTGCATTAAATTAAAAAAAAAAAAAAAAAATGAGAAAGGGGCGTGGGCTGGGTAGATAAAAGTTTTGGACAGCTACACTGACAATCATACAAGCACATGCAGGCTAAAAGGAGGCGTATTCCTGAAATCCAACACCAGCATAGTGTAACACAAACAATGACTGCCTGACTGACTAAGTGGCCTAAAAGTTTCATACAAATATACCATATTAAATTAAAATTTTAACCGACGCTCAAGAGTACAAATCTATACATTAGGCTACATGGATTTTAAAGACTGCATTTAAAGACTTTTTTCCAAAGGCACTGTTTGCAACAGCAGGCTGCTCCTCGTCTCCCTTTTTCCTCACACTAGTGTTCATACAAGCAGGGAGAGAAACAAGAGGGAACGTGTAGGAGGAAGGGGGGGGGGGGGGGGGGGGGGGGAGGAAAACTGAGGCATTTCACCGCTAATCAGCTAAAAGATTTCATGTTTCTTCCAGTTCAACCATCTTGTGTTTCACTCAAACCAAAGCCTTGAATGCAGTAGCAGTAATGCAAAGTCTAAAGGTGTGGTTTTAACTAGTGAAAGGCATTTAGAGCTTCCAGCAACTCACCAATCATACCTCGAAAACAATCAGCAGCAGGAGGTTTATTAAAGATTTCCACACCTCAACAGCCTGTATGTTCAATAAAAATTTCCTTTATTTTCCCCATCTCCTTTTATTTTTAAACAGCTGCCTTTTACCGCGGAGGACACACTTTGGTGCAGAAATCTGATATTGATCGAGCCGTCATTACCTCAACAGCCTAAAGCAAGGGAACGAAACCTATGGATAAAGAGAAAGGTGAGCCCAACGCAGGACAGGCAGTGACTTGACTATAGGCCCTGAGGGGAGAGGGAGTAGGTCCAAGGTTGCGATCAAAGACAGCAGCAAACAAGACGCTCTAAGACACATAAAAAAATAAATTAAAAAAAAACCTACAAAGTCCAGATGGGCCCTTTGAGCTCTTACTCTTGTGGCCTATACTGAATGACAGACTTGCGGTCCAGTCCAGCCTGTAGCATGCTGTTCAAAGCCTCACGGACATCAAGAGCACCAGAGCTGCAGTGGCCATTGGGTAAGGAAATCGAGTCTGGCGGGGGCAGGAGATGGGGTGTGGGGAAGTAAGAGGAAGCGTTGGAAAACAAAGAGTTGGGGGACGGATTGGAGAAGAGAGAACCCATGTTGTTTGTCACAGAAGAGGTGGAGGACGTGGAAGAAGAGCAGGAGGAGGTAGAAGACGAAGGGCTGGCTTTCTGTGTGGTCATCTGAGGGGACAGGGGTGTGTCAAGATATTCTAACAAGTCATTGCGTGGGTTATTGGCCGGCAAGTTGTAGTTCTGCTGCTGCTGCTGTTGCTGTTGCAGCATGAGAGGCTGCTGTACTTGTGCAGCATGCTGGGCATTTGATGCATTCTGAGAGATGAAAAGATTAAATTCATCTCCGAATGCTGTAGAGTTGTTTGTCAGACTGTCCAGACCGAGTCCATCAATGCTGTCTGGAGAGGGAGATGGAGAGCTCATGGTAAGGTCTAAGATCTCATCCAGAGCATTCGTGGAAGACAAGGTGGGAGGTGGCTTAGTCTGATGGAGTGAAAGAGATGCACTCTTCGGTTGTGGAAAAGAGGTTATGTAGCTCTGGGGGTAAAACGGTGGCATACCGAGGCTAACTGTGCTGTTCAGAGAGCCCTGGTTGGTGGTGGAGAAGGAGCTGGAATTGTTTGGCCAGCCGTTGTGGGTCCTTTGTTGGATTTGGCTAGAATTTATTTGTAAGGGTAAGAGGGATGGATTGAGTTGTGATAAAGAGTTCTGGGTTTGGGGCAGCATTCTCTGTAGATGCAGTCCCTGAGGGAAAGACGGAGGGAGGGACTGGTTAGGCATGGGTTTCTGGCTCGTTAGATTTTCCAGGAGATGTCTGTGCGCCTGCATGTATTCCTCTGCCTTGCGCTTCTCAGCAGCCAGCTCTTTCTCCTTTCGCCTCTTTTTCACCTCTTCATCCATTTGCAGCAGCTCCTCACGTACACGAGCCACACAGTTTTCTGGGATCTTGATACCTGAAAGAGATGAGAGTCATGTCAAAGTTATTAGTGAGATAAAGTCTCAATTTGACCAGATTATCAACAACAACAGCACTCAACGTCTCTATCGTCGCTATCTGCTAGCCCTGTGATAGCCTAGCGACCTGTCCAAAGTTTACCCCGTCTTATGCCGAATGCCACCTAGGACAGCACCCAGTGACAGTGAAATGGATAAGTGGTTAAGAAAATGGATGGCTGGATATCACAGCACATGCATCAGCACATATAGTAAATGAGACATGCAGGTTGATCGCTGAATATGCATAAAGGTAATGTGTACTTTAATGTCTAATCAGTGTTTCTCCTGGGGCCTTGATTGGGGCGGCTGCCCGTGAATGCATTAATGATTGCCCAAGTATATTTGTTGAATCGTTTTAGCCTTTTTTTTTGTTTTAATTATTACTTTGTTTTTACCATCTGGAAGAACAATAACATCTGCTGCTAACCAGCTCAGGACTCCCAAATGACTGGAACACTGGCCAAGTCGCTGTTCTGGTGGTTTGCTGTCCAATGGACTTCAACGCCACCGTCTTGATCTACCATTGACGACGGTAGTCCATGTTCTGTACTCTAGATAACTACTTTATCTGCTGATATGCTGAGCTCGCCAAGGTTCCAGAAGAGAACAAGAATTTCAGCTGGATTCCAAGTTCATACGTGGGATGATACAGGCAGCTCATTTTAATGTCATTTTCTCTTCAAAGTAATAGCCTAATAAGAAAAATGAGAGACGCACAACTTATAAACTAAACCTGCACATGTGCACACGCACTTGTCACACAGCACTACCGCCAAAGAGTACGATTATAAGAAATAAATATCTAAATCCCACGCTCTTTTTATGTCTTTGTCAGATATGCGTAGCGCAGAGAGAAATGTGACAATAATCTCCAATGAGTTTCCATGAATTTTATAAGTGTCGGTGTTAATGTAGTGCACACAAAAGTTCAGAGGAAGCAAGCAAGGAAAATATGGAACTTTTTCATTTCCTCAATTTTTCATAATGATGTGGTCAGCACTTTAACAGCACCACATCTTACCATCAAAACAGCATCAACGTCAATAAAATTCACATTTAAACTCTGGGCTAGATTTTTGTGGATTATTCTGAGATTATTGAAGACTGAGAAAAAAAAACCCAAAACAAAACAAAAACCTGTGAAAAAGATGTCAAACTGCACTTCACTTCACTTCAGGCAGGCTAAGATACTAACCGACTTGCTTGTTATGCTGCTTAGTTTTGAGGCGGACAATCTGCAGGATGCTGGTGTTGGTGATGTCAGACACAACATCAGAGACACGCTTCCACACTCGCAACAGAGCTCCACACAGCATGTGATACTGACGGAGGCGCATGCCCGCCAGGCACTCCTGGCCTTCCTCAATTTTCTTACACTTCCCGTTCCTACAGAGAGAGCAGAGAAGAAAAACAGCTTCAGCGTTACCTTTATAAACCACTCTTTCACCAGAATTCAATGGCAAGGGACAAAGTGTTCACCAATCAGAGACATAGACAGCCCCACATTTCACGGTTTATCTGGCAACATGAGGAGGTAATTTCTTCATGACTAGCTCTCAGGTGATCTGCAAATTCTTGGGAATGGCACCTGATTTTAAAACCACTTACTGAATCCTAATAAGTACCGGCCTGATTGGATTCACTGAGCCATTAATCCTAAGAGACATTGTGGATTCCTACTTACCAGTTGGCATGACTGCACTTCTTAAAAGAGAAGGTGAATTGGTTCTCCCAGCAGTCCTTGGCTTCCTCAGGGGTCACCTAAAAAAAATGCAAAAACATAATTGTCAGCCAAGAAGTCACCATATTCTCATTATTTTTACCAATGCAGAACTGAGACTTTCAAGTTCAAAACAAACCTCAAACCACAGCCCTTTCTCATTTATAATCAGTGATTGTGTCCAAGAGAAAAGTAACTTATAAGTTTCTGGTGAAAGGTCATTAATCATCTGTTAATTAAGCTGGGAAGGGTAACAACTATAGGCTTAATAAACAACAGAATTATAAAGAAAATTATAGCACTCATCTCTTTCTTTAAATTTGTTAAGATATAATGTTAGTGGTTTTAAAAGTCTGTAAAATGTTGCTACACTTTATCTCTTGAGAGCCTGAAGCCTTGGCGGGTTCAGCACACTTGAATGTCCACAGGATGGCAGCAGAGACCATATATATGTTTGCCAAACCAAAAACCTTTAAATGCCAACTTGAAAAAACAAAATCAAACACAGTGATAGTCTTACCTAAAGACACAACTAATAGATTGTGAAGCCCTTACCTTCCTGTAACGTTGGTGTAGTTTATCCAGGCCTTCAGGGTGAGTCTGCTTGCCGATGTTGGGCTTGTAGATAACGAAGTTCTTTCCTCTTCCTTGCTCAGCTAGAAGCACACATGGATGGTTACCTCGAAGCTGTGAAGAGAGGCCACAGAGTGAGACTTTTTTTTCTTTTTGCACTACCATAGGGACAAAATCATTTCAATAGTTTATCATAACATGGACTCACCTTCAGAGACAGGTAGAATCCCTCGTCAGACCCGCTGAGGTTGAGTGACCTGTTGTAGGCCTCTTCCCAGGGCATGCCCCTGTCCACACTGATCTGTAGGAGGAAAAAGATCCGAAGCTAAAACATGCGCTGTGAAAGCAAGGCAGTCAAGCAGCTGTCACCTACACAGAGGTGACATGACGGTTTTTTTTTCAGAAACTCTAACAACATTTATAGTTAAATGAGACAACATAACCACATTAATCCATGTATGCATTGTGCTCTCTATTCTGGTTAAACTGGTCCTGTTGTGCAGAGTCCTGAGTGGCTGCCAGCTTTGAAATGTCAACTGTAGGTTAGCCTGCAACCAACAACTAAAAGCAGAGGCTACCAATAATTATCCTGTTCCCACCTCACGCTAGCATCTACATACAGTAGGCTCCACAGCCCCAGGGCCAAGTGTGTGTGTGTGTGTGTGTGTGTGTGTGTGATCACAGGCTAATCACTGGCACAGTAACATCAATCAAAACTCTTAACTACAGAGGTAGTTGCTTGAGTTACCTGTGGGAGTGCAGCTTATATGGAACTAATTTTATTGATGTAAGAGTGCAAGTCTTGTCAAAATCTAAATAAATCGTTAGCCACTGATATTTATTATTTCATCTGTAGCTGCATTTGTGGGAATTACAGATGTGGGAGAAAGCCGGACTCCCCGGAGAGAACGCACGCAGACACATGCTGTGAGGCAACAGTGCTAACAGCAGTTCTGCTCCTGTGCTACATTAAGTGTACTGATAGTTAAACAGATAGTTAAATGTTTTCATATTAATACATAATTAATTAATAATAAACTGCAAGAACATTAACTAGAGGATCAAAATTATAAGTCTACACTATGAAACATGGTAATAAAAAATACAATTATTTTTTTTAACATTAGCTAGATTTTCTCTCTTTTTTCCCACCATGGCAACATCATATAATAGTGCTGCCATTACGGGCAACGCTGCCTAACATGGGCCTAGCATAGCCTTCCTCCTGGCCTATGTATTCATGTTTTACATGTTTTATACAGTTGTCTTTTACTTCAGATGCTTTATCGCGCCTCTGCTTTGAATGTTTCTGACTGATAATGGCATATCAAGCAACACTTCATTTTGCTAAATGTTATGCTGCCGGAGAGTTCGCACACAAGCCACTGTACTGCTGTGCCATCAGCTGTCTGCAGGTATCTGTTTATAGTGATTAGTGCTGATGATGCTAGAGGGCTGCACAGTGAACACTAGAACAAGTCAAAATATAATTAAGTACATACTTTTTAAATTCAGATTTAAGATGACATGTATCCTATTCCAATATTTAACCTGAGATGAAGTTAGCCTACCTTATAAAGAACAACCTGACCATCCTGAGGATTTCCAGCTGTCAAGAAAGTTTCCTGTGTCTCCTCATAAATTTCATCATTACCTGGAGCAAGGTCTGGCAGGGACAGAGCAGACAAAAGCAATGAAGACTTCATCTCCTTTTTAAAAAATGAATGTATTAACAGACATAAAGAAAGGAATGCTGACTTTTCTGATTAATAACGTTAGCTCCTGACTACATATAGTACGCCTTGTGTTTTAGAGTTACCTAGAATTCCCATGTCATATTTTCCCTCCTTTTTATCCTTCTCAATTAGATAGTCAAAGTTGTCAGTGAAGTATTGGAACAGGTAGTTCTGCTTGTGGACCTCCAGACCCAGGATGCGATTTAGGAACTTAGTGATGCTGCAGTCTGAAAACAAACAGACAAAACAAAAAACACACAATGATTAAATAAAATTTTAAAGTATATTTATTCATTTCAAATACCAGACACACTGGTAAAAATCTGCCTGCATGCCTCTTGGGTACCCTACCTTTCTCATTGTTGTTTCCAATGCGGGGCTCCTTACATAAAATGCCAACATCAACCATTCCAGCTTTCATGTCTGGAAGCAAAGAAAAAAAAGAGATTTTCTACTAAACTTTAATTTGCTGAAGATGTTCTCTGCTTACAGTCAACCAAAATACAAACATACCTCTGAAGAACATGGCATCGCCCCCTGGGTAGCCTTTGGGAGGGGGCACCTTGTTATCTATGAAGCCGAGAATTGCTTTGGTGATTTTATCCAGAGCCTTGGTACCATACTGCAAAGAAAAGGTGAGATGTAACTAGTAAAGACATATTACCTCACAAGGCTTTTCACAAGGCTACATAAAGAAGAGGAAACATATTTTGGATTGAAGGATCATAGTATAATTTTCAAAGCTTCTTAAATGTGCCTACCTTGTTCTCAAAATTGTACCTGCTCAGGTCTCTGGATTCAGTGGCTCGTCTGTCTCCATGTGTTAATGCACCCTGCACAGTGGATTACAAACAGTGTTATTATCAGATCGTTATCACCTTACCGTTATTAGAAGTATTACAGTCACATCTTTCACAGCATTCACACTAACAGAGCCAGAGTCAGTGTTGCTGGTCAGAAACTGCTGGGAGTTATAAAATCTGGTTTCACTGCTCAGCCTCAGAGTGCAATTCTACTCATGTGGTTTCTAGTATATAAATGATATAGGATAGATATGACCTTGCAATATAAATTTACTGTGGCTCTGTAGTCCTTTAAACCATAAATAATGTTTTAATCTGAGTTCATATATGAGTTCATATTGCTGTAATATGGAAAAATACTTTAAAAATACTCAACTTGCTTATTTGACATTGATATTGACATTCATCAATTGAGTTAATATAATAGGTCTGATGCAATTCTGTAATACACCGGCAATGGGTGTGAACCATATAACACAGTCAAAAACAACAGTGAAACAAGGACACACACACACACACACACACACACACACACACACACACACACACACACACACACACACACACAGTGCAAATGCACGAGGATGCAGAGCCTGCTCTTGGCCCAGCGTGCCAAAGGAAGCCCCTGAGGTTCAGGTGTGAAAACAAAAGTTTTCTTTAAATACATGCTGACATGGTATCGTGGTTCAGTTAATCTTCAAACATTCTGCAACAAGATCGAGTGTGCACTGAGTCCAAAGTGTGATAGAGCTAAGAAACAAAGTTAACAGAAAATTTAAACCAAGCTGAGCCAACAGCAGATCAGCCTTAAAGCGAGCTGGTAGCTCTGCCCACACAGAAAAAAAAAACAAAAAACCTTAAGATACCAAAACAAATGAAGGCCTTAGCCAATGATTTCACTGCTGATCTGGAGTCAGACTGTTGCAAAGGTATTCAGCTGTTCAGTTGGACTGAAACGTGTTTGTGTGCACTGGAGTTGTATCAAGTTTAAGCAGGCAGGCAGACGACATGACCTATTCTTGATACAGAGTTACCACAAGCAGTTGGCAAATGCAGGAATGACTTCCTGTAACCACCATCCCCTTGCACCCTCTTTGCCCTGTTCCCAAAAGAACCGTCATGCTGTGTCATTATGGAAATAAATGACTGCTAGTGCAGAAATGCATCGATAATTATGGAAAATAACTAAACTTATAAATTATCCAAACAACCTCTTTTGCTTTTTCTGCTTGTTCAGTTTTCCGTTATTGAACTCGAGAAGGGAAAGACCCAGAATCTCCTGAGGTTTGTGGAGAAAAGTTGATGTAACATCAAGGGAACCAACAATAAAAGAGAATATGGAGAGCTTTAAGACTAGGGAATATCCCACAGAACAGGAAGGACAGAGGGTGAGGGCAGGATGAAGAAACTAATGGCAGAGTCACGAACAGCCCAGAGCACAGAGATCAATAAACACAAAACGCAGATCGTCTCTGTTTACAGTGAAACAATTCTTCTCACACTCCATAAGACAACAACATATAAACAATTATTTCCCCCTGAGAGAGACTTCAAGATAATTGTGCAAAATAACAACAGCAAATGCAACACCAACCCACGCACAACTGAAAGGCTGATGATATTTACCAGACTCTCTAGTCTCTTAGCCACAATGGAGGCAAAACGTCTCTCCCCTGCCAACTCTGAGATGAGGAAGATGTACTCAGGGGCTGTCACCTGATTGGACCGATGAGTTCGACCTGGAAAAACAAGAATAAAATATTAACAAGACATTTTTTTGTATAATTAAAACATTTAGAGATATTAAGACTGCAGTCTGACCACTGTTAAACCCTTAAATCTGAACATTTTAACTTTACAGATAAACCTTTTAATGCGAACAGACACCCTGTAAAGTTTTTGCACAGATAAATAACACACGTACCTTCACAGGCATGCTAGTTCCCTACAGTTAGCAAAAATCAGACAGTGTACAGTTTCGTGACGGCAACAGGCTTACGCCAGCTTATTTCTTATGTAACAGGCTCTGCTCTCGGCTAACTATAAAACAGACTGATTTAAATACAATAACACATACAAGTTACTGATTTCAGATTGTAGTGGGCCATGATTAGAAGAAATTAATTAGAAAAGTACAAAGGGGACATTTTTGGTGACATGATAAGATCTGCAGTCAAATGACTGAAAACTGATTTGAAACCTAACTCCGCCCACCTAAATGAAAACAAAAACTCTTTACATAAGACTGTTCTAAGGAAGTCCCTTCAGCTTCCATAGAATATCTCATGACAAAATGTCTGTGTTTATAGAGTGTGTGTGTGTGTGTGTGTGTGTGTGTGTGTGTGTAAGTGCCAAACTAAGTTTCTGGCCATGATAAAATGAAGAATCAGTTATACAATTTAAGCAGAAAATGAATGCCATTATTCATCCACTGCTCTGCGATGGCATGTGTATGAAAAATTCAGGAAGAAAAAAAAAAAATCAAATACTGATTGTATATCTGATATTAATTACTAAAAGATTAACAGCTGTAACAGGTTTAAAGGTCAAATGTTCAGCCCACACAACGGAGTAACTGAATGAAACCACAGCTTCAGTGAGACATTTGTCCCAATTTGAATATCACAACATCAGAATAACAGAAAAAAAACACTTCTTCAAATTTCTTCTCATTCTTCTATCAGCCTTTCACCTCAATGCTGCTGCTGCTGCTTGTCACAGACGTAAATTTAGAAGGAAGTAAAAAACAGAAAGCTGACGTAACTGGACAAAATTGTCTTGACGTCTTTTAACTGGTTACAACATTCATCGAGTAGAAGAAGAAAAAAAACTTCAGTCATTGATAAACTTTGACACTGATGAACGACTGTACTGAAGCCACATATCAGCTGACACTGTGAGGTCTCACACAAACTTAACCAGACAACTGATTTTTCTATCTTGAAAGACAAAAGATTCACCCTAAAAAAAAAAGGTTCCTAAATTCCTTATGAAAGTTAATAACACAAAGAATGTCCTCTCTTTTTTATTTCCAATCATATACTCCTCTTTAACTGTTAAAGGCTCATTGTTAGATTACATTTCTTGACTTACCAAACTGCTGAATAGCCCTGTCTGCACTCCAAGGCAGCTCCAGGGTCATGTGAACCCTACGTCTCTGGTTTTTCACTCTCTTGTCCGCCTGCAGGGAAATCCCAGAGCTCGCTGCTTCTGAGATGATAGCCACCAACTACAGGAAACAGGTTTTAGTTTATTGGTGGAGAAAGAATCATTGAAACCCTGTTCTGAAACCCTTCAAATCGCGAAAAAACTGATTTTTGTACTGCAACACATCTGACCTTCTCTCCGTTCATGAAGCGATCTTTCTCCTTGATATTAATATGGTCAATCGTAAGCCCTTGCTCAGCTCGTGACTCGTAACGGACAGTGCCATCAGGACGTCGCACCACACGACCCTTACGACCAGTCATCTGAAGAGAAAAAGTATTAATACACTCACTACAAATGCCGGGGTGACAACTGAATGTCTGATGCTGCTGGTTAGTTTTTAGTTGACGGTCATACCTCAGAGACTTTATCTGGTCCACCAAACAAATCAATGAGCTCATCCAAGGTGTTGAGAGGTAGTTCGTTTGCCAGTCCTGCTATTTTGTTGAGGAGGTCCTGCTTCATTTCCTCTATTCTGGCTGTAAATACAAAGCAGAGGAGGATATTAACAATATATCCCTTGCTGGTTGGGTCATAAAAATAGCAGGGTATGTCAGGCTACAGTGACAGCTATCAAGTGAAAAGTGTAGATGTGCATCTGTTTGAATGACAAACAGACTGACAGACTTCTAGCATATCATTCCTACTGTCAACACAAGCCGAAGGACAACAAATAAATAAACAGAACAGGTCGCTACCTGTCTGGTAGCTTGTCTGGTTCACAAAGATGACATCGTCATTATCTAGCAGTGAGTCTGGTGAAGAGTTGGAGTCTGTGTCTATGCCATCAGAGTCGCTACTGCTGTCATCAGTGATGTTGATCACACCGCTGTTGTCCACACTGTGCTTGGGTACCTTGGGCTGGCGACCTCTAGGTTTTCCTGATTAGTAGTGATAGATAGCATGATATTGGAGTTAAAAAAACACAAAAAACCCTTTCTAACTTTTGCATCATCATTCCCAGAGCTTATTAGAAGCCAAAAATAGATGTAAAATCTAAAAATATGGGTATTTCACTGAGAATAAACAGTGCTAGTTGCTAGGCCAAACAACAAATACAATATGTAAACAAACAAAATGAGTACTTTTACTGCTACATTAACTGCAGGAATGTCAGCTGAACACTAGCTATATATAATAATTGTAAAAAAAAAAATAATAATAATAATTTTTGAACATGCTGTTGTGGTGTATTAAATCTTCATCTCCACTTACGTTTTCTCTTGTTGCCTGGTGCCTTTTCCCTCCTCTGCTTCTCTGAAGGGAAATGCTTTGTTACAAGAGATCGGAAAACTCCCCTGGAGCAAAGAAGAGGGAAAAAAAAAGAGACTTTAAATCTGACAGCAAAGCAATCAAGAGAACACAAGGCAGTTGTGGTAGTCAGGGACTCCAAGCATTCCTGATGTGGCCTCATTATTGTTGCCAGGTGTTGACGGGCAGATGAAAATGCTGGGTGCGAACTAATACGTTCAGACTTTAAGGCATGTCTGCTATGACAGCTTTAAGGTCAACCAAGATCAGAGTACTCAGAACTTCCTTTTCTTATTTTTCACAAATGAGACATTGGTCAATTAGCAGCTAATAAAAGGTTGTCTGCTTTGTCTGAGGATAAATGGAGGAGACACATGACCTGAATACTTATTATTGTATGAATATATGTGGTGAGGACATGATCTCCCTGAAACTGGCTTGTTATTTGGCAGCTTCAAGAAACAAGAAGCCGAAACAGACGATGGTTTTCAGCAATAGCATCAAAGTTATCACCTGTAGCTAGGCGTTTAGTTTTGAAAGTATGGCACTCAGATAAGGGCAGTCATTTTTGTCAGTATGTAGCCATCGCCACAGAAACACGAAAACCAACAGACAAAATATTCTCTTCACTTACTCGGCTGCAGAAACAAATCTGTCCAGATGCCCATCATTCTCATCCAAGACTTCTCTGGTGCGCGATTCTCCGGTAGACTGGAGTCCAATAACAATGCACTGCAGTGGGTAACACACAAATGCACATCAATAACCCAGAGGTGTTACCTAAAGTAAACTTCTACGAGGACTCATTTCTGCTATCACGATAAAAAAAAAAAAAAGATAAAATTCCATGTGGAATTCTAAAACAACAGAAGGAAATTAAGCCAAGTTGTTCACAGGGAACTGAAAAAACCCTTGTAGTTTCAGAACATGCAGAACTGACAAAGCTATGCTGCAAATTAGCCCTGTTACACATACAGTCTATACGCTAAATATTCCAAGTGCGTTGTGCTCACCTTCCCAGCGTCCAGCTCTTTTTGGGCCAGCTCCACCAAGGAGCGGACCTTGGCAGCGATACAGAGATATTTGAAGAAGCGCTGGTGAGACGACCAGAATTGACCCCAGAGAGACTTCCTGCTGACCAAGCCCAGCTCATCAGCTGCCTGCATGAATGTTTTCAATGCCTCGGCCCACTGGAAACAGATTCCAGATGTGAATGATCAGTTTAGAGTTCTGTCATTTTTCTTACACCAAATAAGAACACATAAATATAGCAGACACAGTCACTGAATTTCCTTTTGCGAGGCTCACCAGTCTGGCAGCTTTATTATAGACCTCTTTGAAGCCACTGTCCAGCGCAATCTCTTCAACGTGGAAAGACACCCCAGAGAAGCTCAGCTGTCTCGCAATGTACATGCCACTCACTTTCATGTCCATGGCCACAATCTCCATGGCCCCGACACCTCTGTACATAAATAAATTATTCAACATAATTTAATCATAGGTCAACAGCCATTCCCACAAGCTGACTATAAAAGGAATGTTCCAGTAATTTGAAGATACGGATCCAAATGAATACTTGAATTTCATCCTACAAACCTCTTCTCAATGGAATGCAGGAAGTCATCAAAGGTTCGGAAGGGTGTGCCCTCACCCCAAATTCCTAGTCGGCTCATATAAATCATGTTCTTTGGCTCAGAGGCACCTGGAACAGACACGACAGAAATCTATGATTTAAAGTCTTCTATTGTGTTTTTTTTCTCCCATGTGAGTGCGTGTGTTTGTATGTCAGCCTACCTGTGGCACTAGCATACACCACTCTGGCCTGCGGCAGTTTGTTTTGCAGGTCAAGCACTGCTTTGCCCATCTTTGTAGATGTGGCATTCTTGGCTTTGTGGCATTCATCAAAAATAATCTATATTGGTGTGAAGTCAAGGGCAAACAACACCAACATGCAATAGCACTTTGTGCAAAGCCACTGCTGGACGTGAGGCTGTTACAATTCAATCACAACAGCGCATGGAACAATCAAAGGGCAGTTTGCGCTAGATGGACAAGGCATGTGAGATTGAAAGGATACAACTCCGTCAAAGTCTGGTTTGCACCAATCCAAGATCTGTTTAATTCTCGTCCGATGCTGGCCTCCTGCTTGGCTCTCTCCAATCAGCGCAGAGTAAGTTGCAAACAAGACTCCTTCTGAGGTAGCTGTGTCACCGTACTTTATCTGTCATAACAAATTAAACATTTAAAACTTATAATATGCTTTGTTTCTGTTTCATATTTTGCCTTGATGCACACTTAATAACAGTGGGGGGGGGGGGCTGTTCTAATTTTCTCAGTTTGCCCCACTAATTTCACCTAAACTCACCTTGTTTAAAGCATGTACAGGAATATTCGGTGCATCTATGTCTTTGAGATCTCTCTCTGCATCAAATTTCAGGTCATTGGATATGCTGAACCTGAGGGCAGGGAAAAAAAAAAATAAAAAAATCAGCCCGCTTCTGCACAAGCTAGCTCCTACTGTGCATGCTCAGTGTGACATGGCAAACAGATGGACAAAAATCACAATCAGAAAAATCTATTCTTTTTAATCACAACTCTGATTAGGTATATCCTTTTTTCCTCAAGTGATTTTTACAATTTTTTTCAGTGTAATTGAAGAACACAAAAACACAAAGTGGAGTATTTTTATGATTTAGGACAGAAAAAAAGGGAAAAAAATTTAAACAAAAGAAGGGCACACTGGGGAAATATGTTTTCTGCTTTTCTTAAATCTAACCACATGTAGAAGGTGATTCCTTCTGTTCTGTAATATTGTGCCAGTACTGTGAAGCTTGTGTGTCTGACTTAAGTAAATTCTTTATAACTGCTTTGCTAGAAGCTACACTCAAGTGTTCCGAGGAGATATTTTGTCTTAATATTTGTAGATGCTGAATCCAAATGAAAGTAGTTTCTGCCCCCAACTTAACTTTCTGAACTCCCTTATATAGTTTTGAAATTACTTCGAGCACACGGTCTACAAACATTTTCCGTAGGCCGATTTCAAATGCCTTTTGACTTTCTTTCCCAGAACTGTTCATGTGATCGCGCTATGAAGAAGATTAAAAAAAAAAGTCACCATTTAAGATAGACAGATACTTTATTGATCCCACAAGGGAAATTATTGTGCTACAGCAGCAAGAAAAAAAATGTAATCTACAGTGACTAAACATCAAAGTGAGTGTCAACGATGAGTGCAAAAATATACATAAATCAAATATAAAAACTTAGGTAAGGGAGAGTTACATTAACCCATGCAATTTTTCTTTTTCCATTGTCTGAAAATTGTTAAATGTGCCTTGTTTTAAAAAAACAGACTATGCAGAGAGGCCCCTACTGGCACATCCCTTATAGCATGTGTGTATATCACTCTTACCATAATGCTTTTTTTCTTCCCTTAAGGTAGTTCTCTAGGATGATTCCTGCCACAGTGCGTCCCTTTCCGACCCCTGCCCCATCTCCGATCAGGAAGCCTGCCCTGTGGTTATTCTGAAGGATCACTTCATGTTGCTGTTGGTGCAAAGGAAACAAATGCATGAACAAAATGCCTGCATAGTCACAACATTAAAAGTGTGTCACGTATTGTGTGCTGGTGTGTACCTGGCAGGCATATATGATAGCCTCTAGCTGCAGAGCAGACAGCAGGCCATTGTTAATAGTTGACTCGGGGATGGACAGAGTGTATGTGATGTCAGGAGGAGGGACACTGGATAGCGTGTTGGTTTCCACCACTATGTCAGGATGAGAAATTCCTATATTGGCTGAAGACAGGAAAAAACATGTTAACCATAAACTGAGTGTCTTGTTGTATTAGAAGAAAAAAAAAAAAAAAAAAAGCAGATGAACTAATGAGTGAATGGATACTGAAGTCCATTCATGTGGCCTACATTTGGAAGGTTTGTACTCAGCATATGTGTCTACATGTCCCAATTCCTCTGCTTCTTCTTCCTCAGCCTCCTCTTCCTCCTCTGCTGCTGCTGCTGCTGCTGGGGTTGTCTGAGCCTGCAAACACCACGGAGAGCTCAGTACTGTAATCACTATAGCAATCAGTGCATTTTGGAATAATCTGTGGTTTCAGCTTAAGTGAAGACAAGTTAGGAAAGAGACTGAAGTTTAGAAGTAGGTGAAGGGGTGACGTTAACCAGAAAATTAGCAAAATAACAAGTGGAAAAAATGCATGAAGCCAGTTAAGAGACTGAATGAGATTTGAAAACAAAACAAAAAAAAATAAGCAAGCAACTATAGACAAAGGGGTGCTTTATGTGTTTAATATTATTGGAGAAAGTGGAAATGCAGAAAAGCTCTTTTCGAAAGGTGAACATTATAATGACTCTTGTTAAAGTACATGGTATCATCTCTTTTCTATGTAATGTACATGTGCAGAATGTACAATATGCAGCCATGCTTTCATCATCTGTGGTAATACAGATGGTAAGACTTTCCACATGAAGTTCTGCTAACTTCAGTGTGATCCCCACATATGTAGCATGTTACGTTTTCAGTGTAAAACAAAGGATACTGCTGCAGCTGCTGCAAATAAGACCTAAAACATAGCCTATACAGTTCTACATCACTGATGAATAAGCTCAAAGAGTTAGTGTGGTTGAACTTAAACATCAGACTGGAGAGATTGGTGTGGCTACCTGGAATCCTCCTAAAGGTGGGGTGCTGATAATAGCAGATATATCCTCCAAACTGGCCAAGCCTTGAAACCTGCTGGTGCCATTCTGCTGTCAACAAAACATAAAATAAAGAAATACAAACTCAAATAAAACACTGTGCCAAAAAAAGCATTAAAACAAAGAAAGAAGAACGTAATCCCTCTTTGCATTTGTGTCTATATGCATATGCATGAGAGCGAGAGGGCACTTCATGGATGCCTCATAAAGCTGCACTAAACAAAATGTAATTTGTTTGACTGGCAGTGAAAAGCCAGCAATGACAACAACAACAACAACAACAAAAGGCAGATAAAGGCAAGTGTGTCTGGGAAACGTAATGAATGAAATGAGGGCAGAATGAAAAGGAAAAAATAAAAAGGCTTTCAGAAAGCAGGGAAAATAAATGTACTCTGATCATATCAAAAAGATATCCACGGAGCCATCTAATTGGAAGAGAGCTTAACAGGAATGCGAGCATGGCTGGAGGAACAACTCTCAAAAACAAAGTAGCTTTCCTCGGGAAACTGATTTAGAGAGCATAAAATTGTGTTCATACTTTTTTGTCTACCACTGAGACTTACTGGCACTGTGATGCCACAGATTTTTATTTTTTATTTTTTTGTCTAATGGATACAAACATTATTTCTGAATGACAAGACAAAACACTGGTCATCGCAATCAACAGCTATTTCCCAAGGAGATAACAAGACAATTTAACTCTTACATGCACTGTCTGACAAATTAACAACTGGAAAAAGCCCCTTATTCAACCACAGCACCAAATGAAGAAAAGACTTAAATATTAATAAAATTACTGAGTTATTTTCACCGGTGTTGATAAGTTTAACATTTTAAATCTTCAATATGTTGGAAGTATTAAATGCGATCATACTGGTGCACAGCTGTAACAAACTGTAAATTAACAAAAGTAATGCTGGGTACTGCTAGATAGGTAGGCAGCAAAATAGTGTGTCTACAGCTGGGAGAGGCTCCATAGCTGCAAGACAGCCACGATTTTGCGTCCAAGAGGAGAGCTGTGTCTGCTGCTTACAAGTTTTGTTTTGTTTTTTCACATAGACTCACAACTGATACTTTAAGAATGGACATGTGCACAGCCACGACATTAGATCAACATTATATCAGGCTTTTCTAGTCTTATAAAATACTGCTTTAAACTACAAGCCACATTCACCCATTCAAACAGCCCTTTATACAATTTAAGTGGTTTATCTATCTAACATCCACACCTCCAGCCAATTAGACTCACCAATTAACCTCACGTGAATGTCTTTGGAGTGTGGGAGGAAACCGGAGGTGACAGTGCTAACCACTTCACCACCAGGCTGCCAACACGGTCGTAAGGCAGGGAAGAACTAGTGTTTACAGGATACAATGGACAATATAACCCTTAGTTGCTGTTTGTTATTTAATGCCAACTTCCCCTAGTGCTGAGCCTGTAGCACATTATATCTTTAAGAGTTAGAGGTGTGGTAACCAGTTCTTCTGGTAATAACATGTGTGTGAGTGCCTGTTACTGACCTCTAACTGGCTCTGTGCTGGTGTGGTGGTATTAGTGACGTCCCAGATTGTGGGCACTGTGTCCAGGTTGTTTGTGCTGATGAAGGACTGTTCAGCATACTCCGACAGTGAGTCAGTCGGAGAGGGGAACAGAGAGTTTGTGGAGATGTCATCAAGGCAGGCCAAGTCCTGCAGGCAAAGAAAGAAGGACGAGATGTTAAAGGTAAACTCTAAAACAGGACAAAATTTAGGGCAGAGAGTTCAGTGGATCTCTAAATAAAGAAACAATATTTATACCCACATCCAGACACAGTCCCTCACCATCAAGCTTTATGCAAAAATAAAGGGAGTGCAACAGCAGCTGAAAGTAGCTTTAAACAGACACAGCACAAATACCAAATGGCAATAATGTATATACCCATGAAAGAAATAAAGGTGTGAAATGAGCATGGATGTGAGCGATGTTTGGACAATAAAGGGCCCATACTCATTCTGGATTTTAGTCAAGTTATACTCATTTGGGTGTAACACAAGTAGCCAAAACAAAATCTAATTACATACAGATGTGTGAGAGTGAGCACGTAAAACAGAACGTGAGGGGAAGGCACAATAAGACTGCTTGTGTGTATGTTTGTCATTTCAGCTATGGCTGCCTTCCAGTCGCCCCTCTATTCATATCGTTTCCAAACCATTAGCATGCCATGTTCCTTAACTAGCCCCTCACAGGCACCCCTAGGTCCCCTGAGACTTGTAAACATGTATTTGGAGAGATAGGAATTAAATGATGGGAGTGGTGGAGCATGGCAGACAATGAGAAACTCACCAGAGGAGAAACTGTTTTTGGGAGTGGGAGTATGGATCTCGTTGTGACGTCCATGAATGAGCCTGTGTATAAACACATTCAGGGCCATGTGTGGAGATTCCCACAGCCCACTGTTCCAGATACACCCACCAGAGGACCACGAGGCAGCCCTGAATACTTCCCAAACAGACTAACTTGCTTATTCAGCAATTTGGGAAAGTATAATAATAATAACACACAGATGAGAAGGTAAATAAGGATTATTTTAGACTGTGAATCATCAAAAGCTACTCTAGTGAAGTCCAAGAATAAAAATATGGTGTTGGAAACTAGCAGAATAAGCCCCTCATTAGATGTGCTTTTAAAAGAGCATCAGGCAGCCTCCCCCACTACCATTTTTCTGGTATACTCAGATAGCTGGCTGTTAATGAAGGACTCCTACTTAGTGTACAGGCACATGACTTGGGCATGTGACAATCAGCAAGTAGACTTATTTCTCAAGATGTTGAGCTTGTCTTTTAAGCCAAGCCCCCCCCCCACCTTTTCAGCTAACATTGTTATATAGCCACAAGTGGTCTTTGTTAAAACACAATATGCTACTGAAGATGGCTTTTGTTTACAGAACTAAAGTAAGAAAAAGGAAAGGAAAAAAGTCCATAATCACAGAGAATCATTGGCTAAGATGCTGACTCAGTTTTAACAATCTTCTGCTACTGATTAATATCAAGAAGCTGCAACAACTTCTGTCATGGCTGTCTGGTAGCCATTACTCACAGTTCAACTGAAAATGTTTCACAAGCAGGAGAGGGCTAGATGTAAAGCTCAAAGTGTTAACATGACGACATCATGTAGGAATGGTGAACAGCAACGACTACAAACAGCAAACTGAGAAAAACTGTCTCAACCCCACGTGCTTACTTATGCATGTGTATATTTTTGCTCCCTGACATTAGAGAAACAAAGCAACTTATTGACCTATTACATGGATGTTTGTGTATTGTAAAGCACGCTGGGCTTATCACTGTTTACTGCTCACTTTATGCTCTTCAGCTCTCTCCCTGCTCCTTTCTCTTTCCTTTTCTCTTTGAGCTTTACATCTAGCCCTCTCGTGCTTGTTTGTCTATGTGTGTGCTTCCTGAGGGCAAGATCAGGCATGAGCTCTGCAAGCAGACTCTCCAGAGTTCCTCTAGCCTGCAGACAGCTGACTGGAACAACTGGCTTTTGTATGGAGACAGAGGGAAAGATAGAGTGGGTATCCTAATAAAATACTACCACTTCCAAACACACAACTTAGTCACCTTCTATCACCTATCCTTTCTCTATTTGGTTTCTTTATTCTGTCAAGTATGTGCCCTCCTACCTCATGCTATTCTGTGTTCTCATTCCTTTTCCTGCTCCCTGAATTCTCTGGACTTTTGACTTGGGATAGATGAGCAAACAACAAAGCTTGGAAAAGGGACACAGTGTGATCAGAGGCATAATTCCACTGAAGCATAATTGCGGGAGCACACGGATAAGCACAGACACATGTATTTAACCAAAAAAAATAGTATTGCCTATTTTTCTTGCAACAGACTTAACCACAAATTTGATGAAATAGTACAAAATGAATTTGGATACAAATATAGATCTGATAAACAAACAAAACCAAAAAAATCACTTACCAAGATTTGATATAAAAACAAAACATAAAACAAAGTTACACCTACAACTGTCACATTACCTTTCCTCATAAAGCTGGTTAGGGTTATGAAACTCTTAAAATCTTAATGGTTCTTAATCTGCAGCATCACAATGAATTCAACCAAGCTTGAAAATAAACTAATTTAATCTATTCTACAAAAATGTGATTTGTATGCCTGCCGTTCATTGTTTAGTGCTACATTATTTTGAGATTTCTTGGTTTTCAGGATCTTGTAAAACCATGCAACATCATGTGCTGCGCTAATACAGTGTTGTTATTAAGACAACCAAACTGATACAGAGGAATCACAGAAAACTGCAGCAGTCTGGTGGGTGCTAACCCAGACATGTCCAACCTCAGAACCATGCTAATCGAGTTGTTAAGCAGAGCGTAACAGAGGCAGCAGTGTTTGTCCCCCGGCAGGCCTGTACCCAGGGCTACTCCATCTACTGCTCCTAAGAGCGGGCCCTGCCAAGCAGAGATAAGGCTTGAATTCCAACTGCTCTGATGGTAATCTGGCTCCTTCCACAGCTCACAGCCTTACAATCATATAACTACTAATCGTGCCTCACACCCTCTCTTTCTTTCTCTCTTGCACTCTGTATCTGCTGTGCAATAAAGCAAATATTTGTGTGTGTATGTGTCTTTCTGTGGGCAAATGAAAAATATGTTTATTGTATTTCATTGCAATAGGTTTAAAAAAATAAGGGGAAAAAAAAGCAGTATGCCTGTACAAAAGCGAAACATGGTGAAAGTCCATGCACATGTTTTTTCACATCACTTGTCCACCATCCTGTTTTTTTTTTTGCCTTTCGCACGTTCCTCTTTCACTTCAGCATCTCCTCTGCTGTGAATTGTGAAGTCAGTATTAAATCCTCCCTTTAAAGCAAAGCTGAACCCACCCACAAATATAGGCATCCACTTGCCCGTACGTCTGCAACGATGACCCACAATTACCTAACTGTGAGAAGCTCTGTGTAGAAGCTACCAGCACATATGAACATACAAACATCATGTATCCGCAAAAGCGGTATATTGTATTTAAGTGTCCGGACAATAACAGTTATCTGCCTGTTGATGACTAATGTAGGCACATGGCAGTAAAAAAAACACCCCCAACAAGCCTTCCCAGCACACAAGATGCCTGCAGAGCAGTAGAGGTTGGTGGTTGTGGTTGAAGATGGTGGCTATCAGCTCTAAGAATCAGAACTGGAAAAATAAATTCTAAACATAAACCGCCCACAAACAGCTTAGCTTCATTATTCGCTTAATCTGTTAAAATTGGTGCATTTATTGCATGATGAGTAACAAACAGTTTCACACAAACTCCTCTCCTTAAAAAAAAAAAATAATGCCTGAGACTCCATAATCGTAAAAGGTGACAACAAAATTAAGGCTAGAATAAATATTTGCCAACATATTACAGTAAGCAGAAGCATTTATCTGTACTACTCACACCACACAGCCATGAGAGAAGCAAGGAACAGCCATATCTAATATAATGACCAATCTGACAATAGTTAGCCTTGATGATAGATTCATTCATACAAGGAAGTCTCCAATCATGACCTCTCAAACCAGTTTAACACCAGACCTCATCTTCTTTTCCTGCTCAGTTTGGAATGGTCAGAACCTCTGTATTGTTGTTGTCAATACTAAGTCTAATATTATCCAAGGACAGCCACATGCCTCCTGTAACACACAGGGCCTTGTCAGCTGTCACTTTTCACTGGTATTTTCTTTGGCATGTCAGAAATGCTGACAACAGTTGATATGCCGACAATAGTGCAACAACGGGGACAAGGATTCTTACGAATTTCCCACTTGTAAAAAAAAAAAAAAAAAACCGTATAAAATAAATAAATCTGTCTGCATTTAGTATTTCTGTAATACAGACTTACCCTGCTACCAAGAAGCAACATTTAGGTGGGAGCTACTGTATACAGTCCTATACCACGTCCTGTCAAACTCAATAACCTCTCAATACAAGGCCACACTGAGGCCTCAGCCAGGCCAGGCCAGGCCGAGGGCTTTCCCCTCCTACACACTGCCAGCTTGGCTAAATTTTCCAAGGCCAGGAAACAAGTCACCCTGGCCTCCCACTTACCCTACACACCCACACATGCACACAAACTCACATGCACACCTCAAATAACCTCATGATCACAACCTACATTTCTGTCATCTCTTGCTTTTTCTCTCTCCCAGGCTTTAAATGTCCGTCCCCCTTGTTTCCCGTTCCTGGTAATTTTTTTTTCTCTCCGCCCCTTTGGCTTCTCCTCCTATGTTTAGTTTTGTATTCCCACAAAAACTCTGCAGCTGGAAGATTATCTATATAATCAGAACACATGACAAATTATTAATATGTATGTAGCTCAACAACATTCTCTGGATCAAGCACTCCTGTCTAAACATCTTTGAGAAAGCTTTAAGATCATGAAAATTTTGCTGTAACAATATCAGTAGTAGTAGCAGTAGTAATAGTAGCATGAACAGAGGTGTGGGAGCTACACCACACTCAGCAGACTGATGGTTGTAAAAGCTAATAAATGCCAAGGTTCTTTGTAATGTCAGTAGTGTAAAATGACTGTGTAACCCAGCATGACACTGTCAACAACCCAACTAGGTGTACTGAAATCTTATCTGTCTGATTCTGTGGTGTGTTTATGTGGATGGGGTGGTGGGATAATTTTAAAATAATCCGCAGCACCCCTATGGTCAGCTGACTGAAACAACCTGAGGCTGATCTCACTGGGGTCAGCTGTTGACTGTGTAGTCAACAGAACCTGATTGATGGTGTTTATGTGTCTTTTTAGGATGTGGGTCTGGGGCCAGTAACTGAAACTGTTTCTCTTTCTCTATGGATTATGCGATGCCAAACTGTCTGCATGTCAGGCTGCCCTGACATATCTGCTGGGCTGTGACTTTAACAGCACAGCTATATGCTTTTCTTTTTCTTTGACCTCATAAGATTTGAGGTTTATGCTGACTTTTTTTTTTCTTTTTTTTTGAAGAACTAGCTCGTTGATTAAACTGATGTTGAGAAAAGACTTCAGTATTAAATGAGTCTGAAGTGTAACAGTTCAGCACAAGTGTTTTGTGGACAGAAGGTTCTGTCTGACATGCAGACATAAATCATCTTAACCAGAAACAGAGCTTTGATCAAGGAGCCAATTTGTCAAAAAGCCACTGAATTTCAGTATACTTGGAAAGTTTTACATCTGTTCTAGTCTATAAGAGCCTTTATTCACACAACTTTCCAACCAAAGGAAATATATCCACAACACTTTTAAATGTCAGCCACTGTCAATAAAAAGCACACAAGTTTAGCAGCTTCACAGCTCACAAAGAGCTCTGCTCTTGATCATCTCTAAGACGAAACCTACCCCTGACCTTATTATTTCATTAATCAGTGCTAATAAGGAAACTCTAACTGAGGCTGACTCTCTTTGACTGAACTGCAAGAACGTATTCTATTTTGAGGTGATGGTCTGATTAATAATGAGTTGTTTCCATTGTGTATTCATTTTTCTAGGTTTAAAGTTCAGAAGTATTTCCTTGTTTAGCTCACAGACAGTCTGGTCTAGTCTGCAACGCACCAACTAAGCTATGCTAATCAAAGTGACATACTCAGTCCAGCTACCTCCTGTCAGGCAGGCCTTCGTGTCATGCCAAGTCTGACTCAAGAAAGCCAGTTTGCTGCTTACAAGCCTTCTGGAAGTTTCCAGTGTTTTCATGTGTTCTGGAAAATAAAAGGATGCCATGTCAAGTGTCCCAATTCATAGCTGAATGATGAAGCTGGACGATTCTTCTAGTTGCGTCTGCAGAGGAGCCTAAAGCTTACATGGAGCTGGCTACTAGAAACTATGAAACTAGATACTACACAGGCGAACAATAAAAATCAAGCAAAGCAAAGTAGTGAAAAGTGAAGAATGACGCGAGATAACCAGAGAAAGCAGCAAGCAGTTCGAGGGGCTGCACAAAGAGGAAGCCACCCCCAGACGGGTACTACGAGGATCAGCTGACATTCATAGATGCGTGTCTTGAGAGTTTAAATATACCAAAGAAAAAGAAAACAAAGGAGGAGACAAAGAGGGAAACACTGAGGGCATATGCAGCTATTTTAGGTACAAAAATACAAAGTATGGATCCTTTCACAAATAGTACCATTAATAGCCATGGACCCTTATGTAAAGTGCAGTCAAAAAAAAAAAAATCAATACTATTTACAGCACCTGCTCTCCCCAGTACATGTGCAGTTTTTCTAGGTACTTTACAGGTGCATTGCTTCAAGCATCTTGGGAGAGCTTGCCACAGTTCCTCTGTGGATTTAAGCTGTCCAAGAGTCCACTGTCTCCTCATCTAAGACTGACTCCATAATGTTGAGATCAGGGCTCTGTGGGGGACAAAGTATGCTGCAGGGACTCCTTATTATTCAGGTCACTGAAGACAGATCTTCATGATTGTGGCTGCATGATCGGGCTCGCTGTCGTGCCGGAGCGTGAATACGGAACCAGCGAGTTACAATCGTTGATTGTAAGGCTCCATAGATAAAAACTGAAACTTCTGTGTGGCTCTACAATTCAAACCATGTCAAGTTTCTGAAAAGGCTTGTCAGGCAGAAAAAAGCACATTAAATGACTTACTCAGAATTATACTGTGTATGTTTTGGTGTTTTATGTGGGGCCTGCATGCTCAGCGCTGAGAAAAGTGGATGTAAGGGGAGTGTTGATGCAAGATGACGTCTCTGTTACGCAGAAATTTCAACACAGCACACCACAAAACACTTGCAACTGAAGTAAATCCTCTCATTTGAAACAGTCACATTCAAAATAAAAACTATTTAAAAAAAATATTCATTCTTGTCTGGAAAAATGTGAATGTGTTATAGGGCAATACTCTACACTGGCGGTAAGGTGAGATAGTACTATAGAAGACAAGATATTTTTGGTTTTATAGCCTAAAATAATTTTCAAAGCAAAGTCTGAAATTAGGCAAAATGTTTCTTCTTAAGAAGAAAGGAGGTTTGCATCAGTATGAAACATGTGAACATGTGAAATGTTTCATTCAAATAATGTTATTCTCACCTTGTACATGACACATGCCTACACTTTGACACCTCTGGTCAGTGAACTGCTATACCACACTGATCTGAGACTCAGATTAGAGTGGTAGCTGAGAAATCAGGACAGATTTCGACTTTATTGCCGGTAAAGGAACACCTGCGACACCTAAGCATGACCTTAAAATAATTTGCTGGAAAACAATGTCCTAAATTTTTTCACACTTAGGGGGGAGAGAAAATGTAATCTGGTAAGGTACAATGAAGCCCAAAACAATTTGCATCCTACATAAAACAATTTTTTTTCTTTTTTTAGTGCTGTTCATATGCCTTGATTTAGTTAAAGCAAACTGACCCAAAATCAAGACCTGAAACAGCTCTAAAGACACGTCTTGAGCGGGTACAGTCATCACCTACCCATTTCTGATTTATTTATTGTTGCTTCAGATTACAGCAGTCAACAGGACAAGAATAAGGGCAGATAGAGAGACCTGCTTTTTTTGGATCTTGTGTCACAACCTGGGAATAAAACCTAAACTAGACTCACAATAACCAGCAACCCACTTGGGGTACTTGTACAAAAAGCCAAGATAGTTTCAACAGCCTTCTTGAATGGAACAAATGATCATAAAGTAGTAATACTTTTTTATTATTCTATTGTTTTTTTCTAATAAAAAAAATAATACTTCATTTTGGGGAAGCAGTTTTAGGACTAGAAAACCATGCGGTGCGATAAGTTTTCTCATTTTAACATTAGTACACTCAGGCTCCTTCAGCAGCTGTCTTCCTTCCCGTCTGCTGTCAGAGTTTTTGAATCTTGCGTCCTGCTTCATAGTAGAAACTTTTTTAACAGCCAGATATAATTGGCTTTAATGTCCCCCGGTTATGTTGTCTGTTCAACTAGTACCGGATAACTGGACTGAAAGTGTGATACTTTGAACGCAATGCTGCTTTCAGTGTAACGAACTTTACACACATTGCTGGTAAAAGACAGAACGCATGTCAAGCAAGGCACGAACCTCTAAATTCTCTTTGCAGCCTAAGAATATGCATATCTTGCACCCAACCTTTGTCTTCTTTATCAGTGACCCCCCCCCCCCCCCCCCCGCAAAGCGCACACTTAATCTCACCATCATTGTTTATTCACTTCCCGTAAAGTACACGCCTGGGGTCACACTTGAGGTTTAACGAAATACCAGGAAACTGACAACATGTGCCCACCAAGATGCTTCCCTGCTGCACACAACACCTTAAATGACAGGTTCACAGTCTTGTCTTGAAACAATAATCAGTACCTTAAATAAGACATAAGCTCTAAGAAAATCCTGGTGTCTGCTGTTGGCTTTGAATACACTTTTTGCTTCAGATTTCTGCACAGGTGGACACAATGTAGGACTGTATCTCTAAACTATTTTTAGCAGGGTTGATTATAGCAACTAAATATGTTCTGATGTTCAATTGACTACTGTGTTCAGAAATTCATTTAGATTTTGTCATTTACTGATATTCCTGCATGACTTTTTTTTTTTTTTAAGTATTTTTAATTCCTTGAAACTT
This sequence comes from Archocentrus centrarchus, assembly GCF_007364275.1. Lineage (NCBI taxonomy): Eukaryota > Metazoa > Chordata > Actinopteri > Cichliformes > Cichlidae > Archocentrus > Archocentrus centrarchus. Next base: position 26,126,895 of record NC_044349.1, on the reverse strand, counting down.
ATGACTGGGCCCTTTCTCAATTTTTGGTGAGAGAAGAAATGCTGACATGGGGAGATTAGCCAATCGACTAATCACAAATTCACTGGTAATGGACTCAGCAAGCCCTGCTCCAATCAAGTCATTAGACTGATCTCTGCCACAATTTCACCAACACTGTGCAGTCTATGAATCATAATTCAAAAAAACAATGAGGCTCTATTTACAGCGCAGCACACCAATGGCCATACTTAACAATCACCCAGAAAACCGGCAAGAGTGCCATTTAGCCTGACAAGATATCAGGTTCTAGCACTTACTGGAAGACAGCATAGAGCGTGGCACATAATAATTTGTCAGCATTCCTGGCCAGTTGCAGCGGTTAGCTGGCTGGCAGACTGGTCTACCAACAGAAGAAGAAATTCACTGACTTGCAAACTAACAGGCCAACTTTCATTGATGAGCTCAAGTCATCAGACTGTGAAATAGGAAGTTATTATCCTAAACATATACTGAACAAAAATGAGGTGATCTTTTTTCCCCCATTGGTATTAAATACATTCATCCTCTACACCAAGGCTGAATGACAATTTCAGCCTTGGTGTAGAGCATAATCTAAGACATCTCAGCCTTGTTCAGGAACCCAGCCTTTGTAAGCGTTACCACAAACAGAACTTTTTTTTAAAAATACACTTAAATATAGCTGGAGACTGTCACCTGTCACAAATGTCTCAATACAATTACAACAAGATAGAACAGCTCAATTCCAAAGAAGGCCAAGCTCAAAATACAAAAATACAGTAAAAGAAAACATCGGCCTGCCTCCTTCAGCACTGTAATCAAAAGGAAGCATTTGTAAAATTACTTCAAGGAAAATACAACAATCGGTGAGTAATGAACCCTGATCAAGTTCCTTGACAGGGACAATAAAAAAAAAAAAAAACTCTTCACACAAACAGCCTACAGTTGGTCACAAGGTTTATCTATTCATAGAATTCAAGAGCTGACCGTGACATAAAAAATAAAAACAGCAAGCGCTTAAATCAACAGAATTCGTTCAGCTTAAAATACATGGGAACAAGATGCAAACAGTACCTTAGGAAGCGGTCTTCCCAGCTGAGCATAGAATTTAGTCCAGAACTGCATGAGAGACATGGATCCAACAGCTGCAGTATGGGAGGGGGGGGTAAAACACACACACACATATGCTCCTGCTTCACCTTGAATCCCTGAACTGGACAGCCTCTTCCATGTGTTGGTCAAAGTGTTGGTAATCACTTTACAGCTGGTGCGCTCCCACCCAGCACAGGACTCTCACTAGCCCCTTCACAGTTCCTCTATGGTTCAAAGCACACATCTGCCTCTACTACAGATCTGCTCTGGGCAATGAGCTCACACCTACAACCTCTCTCGCAAACACTGACACGAGCAAGTCTAAAACATACTTCCTGCTTTACCAGGACTGTCAGGTATTTGCATAAAGGGTTTAGTCATAGTGATTGTGGACTAGTTCCTCTGAGCTCAAAAAGGTGGTTGGAGAGTGAGTGAGAGCAGAGGAGGAGGGGTGGGGAGAGGTGGGGAGAAGAGGGAGGGAGGAGGGGAGGAGCTTTCAGGAAATGATGCTTTTGTTGGTAAGTGACTAGAGTTACTGGCAGTAGGGCCCATTTTACTGTACATGGTGTAACTCAACCGCATTTGTAGTGTAAACAGTATTGCGCTCTGGACCTGGCCGCTCCTCACACCCTGCTGCTTACTGCTATGTTTAATGGGACTGGGCCACTATTTAATCATTATTATATTTGGAGACTAACTCTCTCCCTGGCTTGCTGTCTTACCTCATATTCTTTTTATGTCTGTTTGTCTAGAAATACACATTTTTAAGTCAGTCACTGTTCTTTTAATAACTGATTTGTTACAAGGGAAATGTTAATGTACGTAAAAGCTAACAAGACAGATGCAGCAAGTTGTCAAAAAAGCTAACTGAGAAGGGTGGGGTGGGGGGCAGACACTTTTGCAAATATAATCAGCACATAAACAGCTTTAAAATCTGGATAGTTTTCAATCTAAGAGAGCTTATTCTAAAACCCTTTTTAGAGGGTTTAGAAAAAACTAAAAACAGCAGAGGTTGTTAGAAATGCAAGTTTTCACAAGGCCTTTCAAAGATCATCCAGTACTTCTATCTCTGCACACCTATTCATAAAAATCTATTACTGTTTACTGGAACTAAGTGTGTTATTGCAAAAAACAAACAAAAAATAATATTCTGGGACTCTGACTGCTTATCAACGGCAGCAATGTACCAGTTTTTCTAAAAAAAAAAAAGAGCAATGTTAACTGTTCAAGGGCCCCTAAATGAGGACACTGGTATTTAAAAACAGAAATAATGTGATTTACTTGGTACACGGGGGGCCTGCTTGTACACCCAGCTTACAGGAATACATGATATCAAGCATGGTGAGGTACTGTAATGTCCATCTTTGCTGGACTGAAGGGGAGTCAGGCTCTCAGAGACAGAGTGGCGCCTGTCCATGGTGTCATCATCGCATGAGTAGGAATCCTCTGAATAATTTGCGTGTGTGTGTGTGTGTGTGTGTGTGTAAGAGTGCATGTGTTTCGTTTAACATGGAGGGCCATTGGGGAGAAATTAATCATTGATGTGCTTCTTTAGAACTTCAACACTCTAACACCTTGCTGCATCACAGCCTGAAGTACCACTTTATTTAAAGGGGTAAGCACACCATCATAAGCATAAACACAGTCTTTTCAAATGATTATCACTGTTGTCATCAAGTGTCATTAAGTTAAATATGACATTTTAAAGACAACTTTACATTAAGCAAGAGTTGGGGTTATATAACTATCCATCCATTCATCCATCCATTTTATTCTGCTTATCTGATTCAGGGTTGGGGGGGGGGGGGCTAAAGCCGATCCCAGCCAGCATGGGGTGAGAGGCAGGGTTTCCAAATTGTACTCTTGCAGTCGAGATCAAGTAAATATTCAAGAAGCAGTTCTAACACTGTTGTGACAGCCAATGTCAAAGCCAACCATGTGTGACAGTTTAATAATGTAATGTTAACCCATAAGGCCAAACAGTTTTTATGTTTCATTAAATGGCCTGCTATGTCATGCTCATGACAAGTTTATGAGAAGTTATGTTTTCTTAATCTGAAGTATTCACCAAAAAAAAGTCAACATCAAATTTGCATTTAATCCTAGAACACAAATGTGAGATTTGTAACACTATCACTTTCACGTGGGTGAAAATCGCCTGACGTTAGTCATATAAGCAATTTAATCCTATAACACTTAATGACATGAGTACCAAATTATGTTAATATTGGTATGATGGTTTCATGCAAGTCTTATGCAGACCCTTCAAATAATCCACTGGATGCATTCCTGATTGCATGCAAAACATTAGCACACAGCCTCATTGTCATATGTGCATATCTACTCCTGGTGCTTCACAAAAGCTAGGCGGCAGTGTGAAATGCGGGTGACTAAGGCCACATATGAGCAAAGCTGGTTTGAATTCCAGGTCTAACTTATTCTGAATCATAGCTCTTAGCAAAAATGGCATGTACCTGCACAATGCTTGGACATGTTAGATAGCATTCCCAATTGCATGCACCCTTTTCATAACTGTATTTTTCCATCCAATGTATTGTGTAAATGCTAGCCTACTATAAGCATGTGTGATGACATCATCTGTAACTGGCAATGACACTAGTGCAAGTCTAAACCTCACTTTTTTTTAAAATATACACAATTCCTAAAAAATTGAGAACGGAAGTTAAACTACACAAACTAAAGTAAATCAGGTGGAGCACACACTCCTCAAGGAAGACAGTGCACCTATTAAGAACCCTTCAAATTAACCTTTGACTTCCTCCTTTAAAAAAGTAGGACAGTCAAGTGACTGTGCTGGAGTCTCTTATAAGGAAGTAAACGAGAAATACAAACTGATTTATATCATGACTGGCTTGCCGCAGAAAAAAAAAAAAAAAAGTCAAGACAAACAAGATCATCCTCTAAGCCCAAAAAAAAAAAAAAACCCTGAGAACTTCTCATTTCATCAGAATTTCTTTAAAGGATTTTATTAAAATAAAAAAATATATATATAATGCAATAATGCCCAACTGTACACATTTTTAATTGACATAATGAGTGTCTTTGGATGCAACAGAAAAACTATGCCTGGGGTAAACTATGCCTGTGTGCACAAAACATAAGCTGAGCGATGACACAGTTAAAGGGTCTGCAGAGCTGCAGAGGTAAAAGCATGCCTTTCAGAAATCAAGGGACCGTAACATTTTTCCACCTTGGTCTTAGACTAAACAGGATCTTTCTTCATCATTATGAACATTCTTTACCTGCCTATATGGGTATTTGGAGTTTATCACACTTTAACTATTTATCATTCTAGAAAAAGACACTGGCCTTTCTACAGTGAATTGCCAAAGGCTGGCTAAAGACTTTTGAATTTTGAGTGTGACTTATTTAGCAATAAAGAATTTTCTATTCAACAAAAAGCAAAACTAAGAAGAAGAGTCAATGCAAATGAACACTTCCTAGAAATGTATGTAAAAGTGAGAGCAATTACACAGAGGCAGAACAAGAATATGTAGCAAGAGACTAAGACTGGAAGTGTGCCTAAATGTCCCCCAATGTGTATACATGTGCATACAGTTTGTGGACTGTATATAGAGGATATAGTAGTTTTGATAGTGTGTGTGCTTCTGACGTGATATTCACTCCTTGAGGTTAGCCAGAGTGGTTAGTGAAAGAGTTTTGTCTTTATTGTGTTCCAGTAAATCTTGTTGTCATTATGATTTTCATCACATTGATTCACGTGTTTAAGTTCCACAAATTACAAAACTTAAGCGTGGCAGTACATATGTGTCACTGTGGCAAAGCATATAGCTTTCCTTCCTGCTGCGCTTTATCAAAGTTGGAGCTGGTTTTTTTTATATTCTAGTGAGCACAGTCAGCATAATTGAAATCTGTTGCTGATTTAAATGTACTAAATGTACTGTATTAAAATTTTTGAGGTTAATAAAAACCAGTAAATAAAAGTTAGCCTCAATATGGTTTTTCCACTGTTTATCACTGTTTTACTGTGTCCAAGCTGAATGTTTTCATAATGCCTTAGTTTAAAGCTTCCTAGTGATACGGTAAGTCCCACAAAAGTATTTTATGTAAACTGTTATTTCTGGGTGAAGTTTCCAGAGAAGGACAGCACGATTTGAAAATCATATATCAAATCTTCAGTTAATATAACCTGTAAGTACTTTCATAAAGTCATTGTTTGAATCTCTCAAGTTTAAGATTGCCTAGAGGATTTTGTAATATTTTAAAAGTCCAATTCAATTCAATAAATGTATCCAGATCAGGATTCAGTGGCTATATGCCAATTTCAGTTATTAGCAAGTTACAAAGGAGAATAATATCAAGTCACAACAGGAAGTCTACTGATCCCTATACAGATAATGAGCTCCTGCTTTCAGGTTTACAGCAATCCAGAGCTATACTTCCTGGTCACATGCTGGTTAGCTGCATAAACAAACTGTAACACTGTGGGAAGACAGCAAACCAAAAGATTTTCCCAATGACCCTACAGCTGTAACTGAAACAAAGAAATTGCTGAGGTAAACACTGCAGTCACTTGACAAAACCAAACAATCCCATCAACAACCCTACCGAGCTTTCTGTTCATGTCATGGATCAACACTGTTCTGATTGTGGATGGATAGAGGAAAAACATGGCAGGATTGCCACAGAATGGGCAATGAAATGGAGGATAAAAAGTGAGCTGAGTGTGAGTTGGCAGATTAGTCATGATGACCCCATGACTTACATTTTCTCTCCATGCCTCACACGGCAGGGAGTGTCTAAAACCAGAAAGAAGAGCTGAGAAAGCACAACATAAGCACAAAACATCTCGCTCCCACAAACAGACACGAACAAGCATTTTCACAAAGCATATCTTTGACACCATGAACCCAAACCTGCTGTCGCTGAATTCACTGCTCATGAAAGAGGTAATCTAAACTAAATTATGTACCTACAGATAATCAGACATCTGTATCATATAATCATATGAGCCCCTTATGATTCCTTTGCAGAAGAAATCTCAATCCAGACAGGCTAATACACACATGTGGAAAAGTAGGGAAACCCCGCATGAATCACAAAATCCAGCACCACAATAGACGAGAATGACATTTCACTTTTTTTTTATATAAAATATGACATGTGCAGCTTTTGAGTTTAAAACCCTCCCACCAGGATTACAATACTAACAAAGCATGTTCATATGACCTCAAGCATAGTTTTTTTAATTTCCAGAGAATTAAGACTCATTCAAACATCTGGACCCAAACATGAAGTGAAACTCTGATGCGTAGTTTTTGTGTCTGCTTGTGCTTCCTTTGAAACTGCTGCTAATAATCATCTATAACAGATGTATCTGTCAATTTAATTTCAAATAAAAAATTAATTCTGGATTATTCATGCAGCTATGTCATGCTAACACAACTGAGGAAGAAACACTCTATAGCCTCTTGAGACAAAAATAAATAAATAAAAAACTTAGCTGAGCTAATGCGCCCACCTGCTAAAGCAAAACTCTTTAATGTGACATTTGGCTTCTTTCAGTGCACTTGTAGTTTTTAAATATTTTATTTATATTTATTTTTTAATAAGCACACCTTTGTTTTGTAGAGTAGTTTATTAAAAAAAATCTTAATTCTTCTGGATGATGCAAAAGATCTAAAACATAAAAACCCTATTTTCTGCCCATTTACCAAATTTCTGTATCACAAAATGTGGATAAGTGGTTTTATCTACAGAAAATAAATTGTATACTGGACTTAATTTAATGCTGCAAGGACTGTTCCAACATCTCTTCTAACAGCAGACAGGTCTGTCCAATTAATTATAGTCATATTCCTTGTCTTGAGCCATCGCTGTCACATCTATTTGCTGCTTTGGCCTTATGGTGAACTAAGAAAAGCCCAGACAGCTATGCTTTCTTTGGTTAGTAACTCCCTTCTTTAAAACCCATAGCATATTGTTTTTTAATGTGGTTCAATAATGACACTCATAAACTCAAAACGGCCTCAGATTAGAAACTCACTGGTTTAGGCCATTAAAATTGCTCTTGTTCATACAATACCAGCTACAAAGAATTTCCGAATGGACACAAAAGTATTTAGAAATAGAAAATATAAATGTTGCAAAGTACTGGCTATGGGTAGAAGGCTGTGTTTTCACTGCCCCTGTCTAAGCATTTCCAAGTTCCAAGGTCCAAGTTAAGGGTAATATCACAGGCACTGAAATCATTCATAATAGCTGAAAACATTTCCAGGACTTTCTAAGATGCTTAAAATGTGCATTTTGTTAAAATAACTCCAAGCATGACTGAAACTGTGATTTCTGAAGGTGTGGAGAAGTGGAACAGAAAACCGCACAATTAGAGTTTTCTATTAATGACATGCCTTGACAAGAATGGAGAAGGTGTTGCTGTGGTCATCCAGACAACACCAGGCTCTAATAAGGTTTCTCTAAATTAAGGCTCAACTTAATACACATGAAAGGCAGGATGAAATGAAAGGGGTGAGTGGGAGATAGGGCCCTGCCCTATGATGAGCAACTCTCACTCTCTATATACACACACACACACACACACACACACACACACACACACACACACACACACACACACACACACACACACACACACACACACACACACACACAGAGTACATGTCCAAGGTATTGGAAAGCCGCTCCGGTGGACACATCTGTAGGTCAACATATGAAACCAACCTGGAAATCTCCATTCCTAGGGAGGCTGAGGCCTGTAAAGTCCATGTCAGGGAATCCCGAGAACATGTCCACTTGCATATCTGGAATGGTGGTGATAGTTCTGCCGTTTAAGTGGTACTGCCTGGAAAGAAAGGTGTTTGTTATTTATTCAAGTAAAACTGACACATGCTGTTCTCCAATAATAACAAGCTTTATACTCGTTCAGCTACAAAAAAGTACACGTTAGAACCACCAAAGCCCACAGGCTTTTACACTGTAAATAAGTAGCAGAGAAGTGAAACTGATATTTAAAAGTACACCAAACTATCCCAAGTCTAGCCATTAAGTGTGACAGGTGTTTTCTGGATATGCAATTTAGTAATGTTATACTAAAAGTTAATGGTCTAAAATGATAATACTGCATTACAAAACATTTTTAGAAATTCCACACATACCTAACAGGTGAAAACACTTTCAGTTTATTTGCTAATGAGTTAAAACTATGGATGAGATCAATCTAGTCTCTTGTAACTCTTGAAATCAAGGAGTCAGTGATTAAATAGTGAAAAAAAAACCAAATATTAAAAGACATAAGTGAAACATGTATCTTGGTTCAGACAGACAAAGAGATGTGAGATTAGGAAAAAAAAAAAAACAGAGGGCAAGTGAAAAGTATCCACAGAAAGTCAAAGAATAGAGAATAAGAGCAGCTCCTACCTGCTTTAAAAAGCCATTTCTCCTGAATAACAACCCTCTCCTTGTCCCCTGAGTTAATATCTGAAACTGGCTCCTGAGATATTTTCAGTTTCTTGCTCAGTACAAGTCATCATAACGCAACAACCTACAATTCTGATGCTGGTCAAAGCACATTCAAAACGAAAGGAAAACTAAATCCTAAACTAAAGGTGGAACTATAGAAGCACCACCCCACATTCCTTTCATCCAATCATGTGCCATGGCTCAGAATCGAAGGATTGGAGACGTCCAAAGCTATTCAAAGGATTTGGCTCTGTGTCAGCCAGAGATCAGCCAGCCTGATAGATTTAAGTTCAAAACACACCAAGGGGATGAAAGGGCAGCCCTGAACCAATATAAGGAAACTAAACTATAGAAACACGACCATGTACAGTGGTAAATTCAATATTTACCACTGTACATGGTCACACATGTATCTATTATCTATTTTCATAACCAAAAATATCACTATACTACTATGCAGCCATCATCTTTTGGTTTGATTTTTGTAGAAGAGAGGGATGGGTGGCTGATAAGTAGGTTAACTTTGAAAAAAGACAATACTCTCACTGATATTTGTTAAGCCTATTTTTTTCTTCATCAAGCAAATGAGAAGTTAGTGTGACAACAAGCAGTTTGCTAACACAGTGGAAAAAGACAGATTAATCACGAGTGATAAATATAAATGAGAAAAAAGGTAAAGAACTTGTTAGTTCTCAGAAAGCACTGCAAATAGTAACAACCATCCACACTGGAAATCCCCTTAGCATACAGTGATATGAGTGTGATATTATTACAACAGAAGCCTTGGCAGGACAGCATAAGCTGCTTTCCAGCAACACAAAGCTAGTTAGGGTCTCTCAGCCAAAGCAGTTGAAAGACTTACTGTTTGTCTAGCCGCTTTCCCATCATATATAGCCTGAAGCTGTGTATAGATAATTATTTCAGCTTTTCTTTTCTGCACACCTTGATTTACTGGTCTAATGTGCTGTTCTATTGTTGTTGGGAATTTACCAGGTTACTACACTTTAGCTAGAATGTTATTTATCATAGGGTGTTTAGATGAATTACTTCCTGACATGCTGTTGTTCTTGTTTGTTGATAAGTTCATAATTAGGATCTTTAAAGGGTCCGAACTGATGTACATTTCAAAGATTAGGATGTAGTTCAGCTTTTTATACTAAGCTCTAGAATAAGGCATCATCCTTTAAGGAAATTCCTATGGAGTGGAGGACCTTGTAATATCTTGGGAAATTTATAATAAATAAATTATTTACAGCTATATTACCAGGGAATAAACAGAGGAGTTTAATGTTGATATAAGATTCCCTATATGTGACTGTAAAGATAAAGGCAAATTTTACACATTTTGTTTAATTTAAACATAATTCAACAATAGTCATGAAAAGACAAAGGTTAATTAATAATACTGTGAGCAACCATGAGCACTTTACAATGATCTCAGATCCTTCTTTTCCATAGAAAAATCTGAGATCATTATCAACATTTACAGATACCCAAGACAACAGAGTAAATAAAGACATGCAATAACCAACTGCTATGATTCCTAGGAATAGCTTACACTGTCATGAAATTTAACTCCCAAAGTGAACTTTGACTCACAGAACTGGGAAACGCTCTAGTGTGACTGTAGGTGGTACTAAGCTACACAATGTAGAGAAGGCAGGAAGCAGGCTAAACCTAATTTTGTGGTAAATATCAAAAATCTTTTCACTACTTCATTGTATCAATAAAACATAAAGAGGTTATAATTTTCTAACAGCACAGGGCTGAAAGGTTGTGTAGCCCAAGAAAAACTGCTGTGTAGGGAGACCTAACCAAAATTATCTTCCACTTATGCTTACAAATCAAGCTGAATTCAACATTTGAATATGAGGGTTTCATATTTTGCCTAAAACTGGTTCTCAGTTACTAGTGTTTCCCTTACAGTGAAAACCTGCTCGACTGTATGTAGGGCACACGTACCCACATGGGCATGTTTGTGGCTATCTTTGTGAAGACATTCACTGACATAAATGCATTCCCAAACCTTCTACCATGAAGATTTACCATCAAAATAAGTTGCCCACCCTTCACCTTACCCTTACCCTAACCCTAACCCTACCCAATACCTTATTCTAACTTTAACCCTACAAGAAAGACTTAAACTTTAAACAAGCCTTTGAAGGGGTGTGAAAAAAAGAGAGTTCCAACATTTACAGATTTATTAATGAAGTTATTAACAGCTGGACAAGTATGCACTATAATTGTTATGTTGTTATGTTTTTATATTTTTTTGTATTTGGTTTCCTGTGACAAAAGATATTAATCAGTCACTCATGTTTGGTTGAGCTGATCATGAGAGAGCTGCAACCCACAATCTGCCCGTGGTGCACAGCCACATTTTCAACACCCACACACACACACACACACACACACACACACCTTCAGGGTGTGTCTCTTTATAGCTTGTATGATTGCCCATGTGACATATTTAGAGTCATCTGTAAATTGTAACATTAACATTAACATTAACTGAAAGGGCTCTGCCCTGGTTATTTGCTCAACTGGAAATGTATTTTTTTAGGATTAGCTAACAACTACCAAGCAATCTCTAGGCAATGCTGAAATATTTTTCAGTGTTTTCTTTTTTCAAATTGGATTTATGAATTAGATTTTTAGCCTTGATGATATACCAGAGGAACACATAACCAAGGAAGACAAGTATCTACTTATGTCTCCATAACTAAGACTTTAGTGCCTGATTCAGTGATGTTGTTACCATCCATCCATCCATCCATCCATCCATCTATCCATCCATCCATTTTCTTCCACTTCTCCGGGGTTGGGTCGTGGACACAGCAGACTAAGAAGAGAAGCCCAGACCTCCCTCTCTCCAGCCACCTCCTCTAGTTTATCCTGGGGGACATGGAGGCATTTCCAGACCCACCGAGATAATCTCTCCAGCGCCACCACCACCATCTGATTTGGGGATTACCACCACGACAGGCACCGACCACCTTGCAGCCACACTTTTGTGCGGCAGCCTCAACAATGGAGGTTCGGAACATGGTCTTTTTGGACTCGATGTCCTTAGCCTCACTTGGAATGCTGTCAAAGTTTTGCCGGAAGTGGAAGTTGAAGATCTCGTGGGCTGAGTCCTCAGCCAGGTGTTCCTAGAGCACCCTCACTATACATTTAGGTGCGCCACCTGATCCAACTCACCACAAGGTGGTGATCAGATGACAGCTCAGCTACTCTCTTCACCTGAGTGTCCAGAACATATGGTGTTTGTTATGGACAAGCTGTGGTCTGCACAGACGTCCACCACTTGGGCTCAGATCAAGCAGGCCATTCCACACCCCTCAAGGTCTAACTGTCATTGCCCAGGTGAGCATGGCCAAGTAGGATGATGGAGTCACCAGATGGAGTCACCCCTGTGACTCCAAAAAGGCTGGGTACTCTGAACTGTAATTTGGCACATAAGTGCACACAGCAGTCATGATGCGTTTCCTGAACCGAAGGCCGATACCGATATGACTAAAAATAACAAATGGGATGTGCAGAATTGCAAATATGAAAACTGCAGCTCAATAAACTGCCAAGAGAAGATAATCTGTCATTTAATGTTAATTTCATATTTCACTGCTTTACATGCAAAAAAAAAAATGTTACTGGCAATTTACAGATAAACATGCAAAACTGGCAGATATCACCATATGACAGTGTTTTTTTTTTTTTTTCTTTTTTTTTTTCTACAGAAGTTTCTGGAAGTGATAACACAGGTTTTAACCCACAAATTTTCTACTGCATAGTGGTGCTTTACAGTCATATCTCTACCTGCTGTGAGAAAAACTTGCTTCTGAATACAGATGCAAGGATAGGACTGTCACCACACTGTCTATGGAAAAAAAAAGGGGGAAAAAGGGAAAATTTTAACTGATCACTATTTTGTTCATGTGACACATACAGTGATGTTTATGTAGTTTATAACAGTCTGTTGCTGGTTCCACCAGTAAATAAATGAATAGATAACAAAAAGAGGCAGTGGAGTTGCTATGGGAAATTGTGGGCAGACAGTTGACAGACCTGTTGAATTCAGTTTGGTAAGCTATAAACTCACACAGACCTTAATTTATCTTTTTCTTATCTTCATACAGTAGACATCGCCTAAGTCAAAGTCGCACAAATTGGATTAGTCAGATGGCTTCTGCAGGTCCCTGTTTTTCTTATTGTTAATTCCAATAAAAATCATCGCCTAAATCAGATCATTCAAGTCGGATTTTCACTTACCTCGGATGAAAAATCTGGTCCCATTGTAATGCATTTTCAGTTAAATTTGATCGCATAAGTTGGATGAATTTAGCACTAAAGTCCTGCTCAGCTGCTACCACGCCCAATTCCAATATCTACTATCTACACAACTAAACAAGCTAACAATGCGAGAAGATCGCGTGAGTGTCTATACAGTCATGTATATACGTCTATGTATACAGTCACGTGATGTCTGGATTGGCTGCACTGGGCGAATCAGTTCATTTCACCAGAGATGATCATGGCAAGCGCAGGACTCAAGCGTAAGCTACAAACTGGAATTTGTGGAGCAAAAATATGAGATTATAAAAATTGCAGAAACAAATCCAGGGATGCAGCAGAAAGCTGTTGCAGCAAAATTTGATATTAGACCCCAAACTATTGGATATTCTGAAGAATTTTGAAGAATCGGATTTTGTCCGACTTACACATAAGACAGATTTTTTTTACAAGTCAGTTAAAATTCCATGGGCCATTTGAATCCGACTTAGGCAATTTTTAATGTAGTTCTACATTTTTCAGTCAAATAGTGATCTATTGAGAAATACAGTATTAATACCAGGATGATTTTGACCATTTCTTATTCATCCAATACAACTAGTAGCTTATGTCTGTACCCCAATGTCTCTGCTTACAGCCAACTTAAACAATATTACAGAACACAGAACTGCTGAGCTGTTAACCTGCTTTGAGCAGGTGGAAAGCAACCCTTGTGAGGCAAACTCATTGCAATATGCTGCATAATTAGCACATAAAGTACACCCTGTGCTGCATCTCTCCTCTATGTGAAGTGAACAACTGATCACCAGGCTATAGGGTATCTAGTGGTGCAGGTGAGGATATAACCTTCAGAGCAACCCCACAAAAATGCTTGTTCACCAGTGAAGAGCATGTGGTCCTCATTGTGTACAGGTACCAAAATAGAGCCCTATATCGAACACATTGCTATTGTTCTGGATTTTATTATATTCTCAAAGTGCCTTGTTTAATGCAACCCACAGCAACAAAAATTATATCTACACAGATTGATCACAACCAATTTCACATATTCTCAGGTGCTCTACATTTCATATAAAGCTCTTCTGCAGAACTATCGTAATACAGTACATGTTGTACAGAAAGCGCTTTTATGAGATGTATGCTTCTGTAAACTCTAATACTAAAATGAACTTTCTCCTGTTATAGCTCTAACTAGAGGCTTGGTGATATTTTTATTACTGTTTATAAGGATAATTTATCTGCAGGGGCAGAGCCAGTTAGTGCATCAATCTGTGTAAACAGCACTGGCCCATTCACATTTTTCCTCACTGGGGTCATGTGATCTATTCACTTCTCAGCTGGTGGTCAGTAGCCATATGAGCAGACAACTGAGGACTTTCGACTCCAATCAGTTTCATTCTGACTGTAGAGGTAAACTCAATCATACTAAGCAGCAGCCTACTCTGTAACCTGAAGATACTTCAAAAGAAGTAACACACAGGGACAGGGTCAGGGTCACATGCAGTAGCTACACTGAATATGAGAAATTAACAAGAGATGCAGAAACTGCAGGTTTCTGTCCTGTTTATTCATGCCACATTCACACTAGGGAAAATCTTGTTGCCTTTGAAATGGGTGCTTCAAAGACATGGACCGGGTCTGTGACCGCTCACAGTCAGCTGCCACCTTCAAAGCATCTTTGGTGTGTCAAGACAGCAATAAAACAGCAGTAAGACAGAGTCAGTCTGCAGTCAGTTTGCAACTGAATGGGGTCAAGTTGGCAATTACAATCTGTTAATACAATGATTGACTGTGATAAACTGACAAAAATCACAATCAAGTTTGCACTTGCAATCAGACCCTCATAGATTTGAAATAGAAGTTCCTCCACAAATAGTGGCGTAGAGATTCCGTTTCTTCAGGATGGTAATTTAACAGCAGAAGGAGACAGGCGCTCAGCAACCTTGGATTTAGGAATATAACCAGAATGAAACCAGTTGAGCCGAATTCCCTATTCCAGAGACATGTTGAGTCTCTTTTCTGAGTGAATCTGCACTGATGAGTTTGCTTGATTGCAAAGTGTTGGAAATCTGTCTGGACTTATGACTTAGATGGCAGTTTTTTGCAATCGTTTGCCAGTCAGAGAGTGACTGCAGTCAGTCTGTTGGACCACGAGACAGGTTTGGAGACTGGTTTGTTGTGCAATTGCCTTGCAGTCAAAAGTGGTTGCAGCAACTACTTGCAATTAGCCACAGAATCTGAAAAAAATTAAAACATCAGGCAACCATTGATTTTTCTTAGTCACTGATTTTTCCTTTCTTTCTATTTTTATTCTACTGTCACTGAGCTTTTAGATGAACTGAGAATGGAAATGAAGGATTTTTGAAGTAGTGCAGCAAAAATTATTAACATTAATTAAATCTTGTGATCCAAGGCCCAGCTCTTCTCACACATCCTGTCAGCCACTTCATTCTAAAACAAAACTGAGAATAAAACAAATTTTAAGACTTCCTGAGATGGGGGTCTTTAAAACACAATACCGAAGAAGTAGTTGAAATTCAGCCAAACTAATTTTGCTATAAACCACAGACCCCTTGTGATTTTGATTGTATTGTACATTGTAAAACAGAGAGTGAGATAAGAGTCTTGTAAAAGCAACTTGATGTCAGAAAATTCCACTTTGAGTGAACTTGAAAACCACAGACCCTGCTTTCACGTCATCTGGTACTTGAACTTTCAAAGACGCGCTGCACAGACAGTAATAACAATAGAAAACACCACTTCTTGAACTAAGATATCTTGAGTTATGTTCAATATGACACAGGTTTAGCGATGACTAAATTCATAAACTACCAAGTTACTATCCACTGAATCAGAAAATAGATACTGTATCTCGAGATGCAAACCCACTCAAATTCTTTATGCTTGCACTGGTTAAAGCAATACCTTGATGACAATATCACTTTTAAAGACCCTGATAGATATCACAGTAAATTTTTATCATGTAAGAAAGAACCTGTATCACTGCTGTATTGTTGCTAAGCCATGCATACATGAAATGTACATATGACCTTTTAGATCAGAGTGCTGATACAGTTTCCACTGGATCTTTAACAGACTAAAATGTCAAAAAGTACCTGAGTGCAGGGCAGTACCGTGGGTAAATGCCTTGTGTGCAGTCAGTGATAATGAATGCAGCTCTTTCTGCTAATGCAGACAAGATGTTGCATAGCCTTTTCTACTTTCACTTTACATATACACAACTTCATCTAGCACCGAGAAACCCTCCAGTTCAGCTGACACCAGGCCACTCACGACAGGAAATTAAAGAGAAGACCTCACCAGTGATCTGAGCTGGCGGTTTAGTGTCAGAATAAAACTCGATGCAGAAACGTGATCATTTGTAAAAACTCAATCAACCTTAGAGGTCAAAAAGTAATATGCCAATTGAAAGACACGCATCTAAATGAGAGTTTCAAGTTAAGGTGAGCCAGTGCATCCATTTTTTTAAATCCCAAAGCTCTGTATTAACAGAAAAAATAAGTATTTGCCTCAAATTTACTCAAATAACAGTAAAACATTTACATTTCAGTTGAACCACCTTCACACACTTATCTTCTCATATTTAGCCAATTCTTAACATAAATATATAATTTAAACTTTTTTGCTCTTTGTATATTTATATATATATATATAACTATAAAGGGTATAATATAAACATATGGACTGACTTATATCCCACATTAGAATCAGTCTATATCCCTTTTAATGATTTGAAATGATTGTGTTTCCAAGGCTGTATCCTATTATGAAGACTTACATTATAAAAGGAAAATGTGTGTGTTATGTTGATGTAGCTGGCTCAGGGAACAATTCATTGATCAAATACACCTACATTACCATAACCTTCATGAAACATCCACAAGACAAATACAACATAAGGAAAAATGTGTAATAATTCTGGGCCCTAGGCTGCAAGTGCATTTTGTTAGCTCATGTGTGAAGCTCCTATTTATTAGTTATCGCCCAGTTTCCATAGTGTACATACCCTGATCTAAAGGAAACTGTCTGTTTTGAATACTGAGAATTAGGGGTGTAACGGCACATGAAATTCAGGGTTTGGTCTGAACTTTGGTTTCAGAGTGAACCACCGTCCAGTGTGTTTTTCATACAGCAAGGAAAATGACTTTATTTTCATTTTCTTAAAAAATACGTGTAACTGGCCATATTTCTTTCTCTTACAGTTAAGACACGCAGATGCTGCATACAGTGTATTTGGAAGAGTGCCATTAACTCTCAAATACATAATTTTTTAAATCTTTCACTAAAAAGAATCATAACTAGAAGGACACTCAGTAGAGCACATATCTCCCCCACCCCAAATTTTCTATGTGCCAATATTATGCTGCAATAGATACCACCCAATGCTGTCATACTAAATTACTTGATCACAAAGAATAGAAATTTATTTTATTGGCTTTTAAAAACTGCCCTAATAGCATTCTCGCATTGCAAAGATATGAATTGTAAATATGTATATGATTTTTGTGTAGGGATTGTAGTTTACTTTGAATTATTGAGAGTATTTTCAAAATTACTGAATTATCAACAGTAATTGTTTATACCTGAGTACCAAACTTCATCACAATAGATGAAAAATTCACTGAGATACGAATTTTAATATTTCACCAATGATGAGAGATAGGATTTTCTTTCATTTCTGAAATTTTTTTTGGTGACCTTGACCTTGAAAATGAAATTATGTGGTCTTATGCTCCTAAGGAATATTTCCACGAAGTTTCATTAATTTTAGTTCAAAACTTCTTGAGTTATATTGCAAGCAGTCAGACAGACAAACAAACAGGGGTGAAAACTTGACCTCCCTCTATGTATCAGTGGGTGAGGTAGAAGGATAACTGGGCAGACTTCTTAGACTTGTCAGGCTTACAGCAAAGGACATTTTATACCAAACACTGTATTCTGAACAGCTAAAGACAAATACATATGCTAATATACTCCTGAATAAAATTTTGAACAAAGTATCTGTTAAGGAACATTCTCTTTGAAGATACTATAAAATATGCTCAAAAGTCTGCAACTTACTGATTTCCAGATTGCATAGGGCAGGGTATGCTATATGCACCCTGCTGAGTAGAGAGGGATCCCCAGGTACCAGAGGTGGCAAATATTGAACTCTAAAAAACAAGATGAAAATATGTTATGCTAAAAAAAAAACAACAACAACAAAACACAATCACTTCAAGTAACAGTAGAACTTTCTCACATGGAAAACACTCTGTTGTTCCAAATTAAATATAAATTAATACTATTAACAGCAATGCACTTTGCCATGCGCTATGTTGAAAAAAAGTCTGAATACTAAGTTCAGATAAACCCCATCTTAATTCATCAAGACGTGTATACTGCAACTGATGACACAAAATACCTGAGAATGACTTTATAAAATTTCAGTGTAGTTGTGTAATCCCTTAAGTGATAAATTTAAGCAGAATCTTTCTCTAATGACATTTTCAGCAAATGCCAGCTGAGGCAATACAATAAAATACCCACACGTACTTTTATTTATTTTACCTTTTTGAAAAAATTACAGAAGTGAAATACAAAAAACAAAACCATGGAGGTTACACAAATAGGTCTATGCATAAAAAACTAATAAAATCCATCAACACACCTCCATGTTAGATGGGGGTACAGAGAACAAGCTGCTGTCCAGCTGAGGGCCTTCTGGATGCAGGTAGCTCTCCCCGTCCATGGCCAGCGCTGAGGTGAGGATGGGCATCAGACCACAGCTTCACTCATGATCACCAAGCTAACTTAAACTATGGACTTTCTGACCACCACCTACGTGCTGGCTGTATGTGAAATAGCACTTTTAACAAGGGCAAATACTGTCCATGACCTGAAAAAGAGAGCAGGGATGGATGAGATACAAAGGAAATGGAGAGAAGGACAGAGACATGAAAAGCTGTAGAGACGTTTTATTAGAAACATGGTAATCAATAAAATCAAGGAAGGCAGGGAAAAATTAAATAAGAAATGAAAATCAGCAAAACATGTAATAAAAAAGCTCAAAAAAATCTCAAATTACATTTGGTCCATGTGCAATTGCTTCACTGAGGGGTACACAATGAAAGGGCTCTCAGACTGGCCTACAATGGAAAGCCCATTTGATATAACCTGATAGTCATGTTTTGTCATTGTTTTTTTTTAATGCCATGCATACGACCAAGTCATACATCAGAGGTTTTAGAAAGAGTATTAAGTCTGGCACAGACACACAAACAGAGCCCAATTTATAAGAAAACACAGAAGTTCAAATATATGCCATAAAGTACTCAAATTTATTTGATAAAATCATAATATAAAGATAAATTACAATGGAATTGGTCTTTCATTTTAAGACTGCTACATTTGTCACCACACAAACTGAATTCAAATCTTATTCATAACGCAGAGTCTGAACTGATATTTATTGATTGACAGCCCTCATTAGCTGGATGTCATTCAACATCACTGAAGATTCCACATTCATTAGAGAACCAATTAAAAATCATGGCCAGAGGTCCATGGCAGTGCGCACCATGCTCTATAAAGAACTCATAAAGAAACAAACGCTAAATAATAACTTTACGTGTTCACAAACAAAGCATAATAAAGCATTTAACACAGGCAGGGTTTGGTGCTTCCTAAAGAAACTTTAGCCAGTGCAAAGAAAGAGGAAAATCAAGGGTACACTGCTGTATGCAGACCAGTGCTTACACATACAGTCACCCCCATAGCCAAATTTTCCACCAAGTAAAAACACTAATAGTGTGTACTCACAAAAACCTTTCATGTCACAAACCATCATTTATGTGTATTTTACAGCTCAAATGGTACATGTGTCCAGCATAATGACAGGTGTGTCTGTCTGGATGCAGGCAGAGCGCTTCCTGAAAGGCTATGAAGCCTATGCCTTAATACCTTATACTCTTTTTGAAAAGGTAAAGAGAAAGAATACAGGAATAGCGGATTACCATAGGACACGGACACACACACACACACACACACACACACACACACACACACACACACACACACACACACACACACACACACACACACAGAGGCAAAAATAAACAAAAGGGAAATATTGAAAGGCAAAACACAAGAACTACTGCAAAACCAAATATCTAGTATAATATATGTAATTTTAGAGAACAGATTTCCTCTCTTCTCTCATATGGAAACAAAACCCATGAATTGAAATTTCCAACTACATCATACAAACAATACATAAAACTAAACCCTATTTCAAGTCCAAAAGCCTAACAAATGTCCCACTAATCTCACCAGTTGGAATCCAATGTTTTAGCACTTTACAATGCATGTCTGTGTAACATTAGAAACACTCCCTTGGCCCAAACTGTTACCCTCCTTCCCCTTGTCCTTCCTTCATTCCCACTTCTTCCCCAATCTGGAGCACAGGCCAGACGCGTTCACTGGGGACAAAGCTGAGGTAATAAATCCTAATAGAGTTCATGAGGGTCTAAATAAGGAGGACTTTGTGTGTGCATGTCAGTGTGTGTGTGACAGAGACTGAGGCCCAGCCCAACATATTCACCACTAGCAGAGCCAATACATACAAAGAGAGGCCATTTTCCACCTTGGGCTGCCTGTGTGACACTGGATAAAGGTGAAAAAAGAAAAAAAAAAAAAAAAAAAAAGAAACTTACAGAAAGCCCAATGCAAAGAATCAACTGGCAAATTTCTTAGGCGGGAGGTCTAAAGCAAAAGGAAATTAGATATTTTTTGAGTGTATGTGGCCAGATTTCACCCTATAAAGTCCAGATCAAAGCAGGGAGACAAAAGCAAGGCAGGGGAGTCAGGGACTGTGAGGCTTGTGAGGGCATGTTGGTATTGCACAAATGTACTCAGTGTAGCAGTCTAAGGACACTGCAGGATTAGATGTATTGAAAGTGCTTACCTGACCATTTATGCTCTCTCTGTTGCACCCTTTGCAAATGGTGATGCACACTAAAAGTGTCATCATACCTGCATGCCATACTTTAGTTTTGTTTCTACTCTCAATCATACTAACAATTAGTCATCCCTAACTCAGGTCAACTGAGTAACTGAGCAAAACCTCTGAGTTAGGGATGCCTTAATATGGGATACGAGCATCATAGCTCTGTACTGTTATTGATGTTTAAAACAAATATTTCCCCCATAGCTAATGCTGAAATTTTTGTTTCTTTACTTTATTTTTGCTGTTATTTATTCCCAATTATTAATTGCTGATAGTTAACAGTTAACATGCTGTTATGCTGATACATGCGGGCCTTATGCAGGATTTATGGTGCTGCATTGGTGTCCATTTGTATTGGCTAGCAGAGAAAAGGACTGTGGCAATTTGACCAACACGGATGATACAGAGACATCATACGTGTATAGAGTCCTCAAAAAAGTCAAAAGCATAGATTCCAAGGGTGAAGCTGCTATGTGCAGGTCCAGTGCTGACTGGATGTAAAGGTGTCCTAAACATTAACAGGATGACAACAGCATTCTCCACAGAGAGACAAAGTGACACACACACACACACACACTGATACACACATGATGGAGTCTGACACACATACATATGTAGATCATCCTGTCTTCTTCCTTTATTACATTTTAGAATGGGAACGTTTCTGTATTTATTGTGGTGCGTATTTTTTGTATTTATTGTACTGTGTATCTGCACTATGTACTGTATCTGTCTTGCACTTTTTGTTCTGTGATTGCCTACTAACATCATAGTGTAGTAGATTTCTCAGCTGACCCACTGATTTGAGTCAAGAATTGTGATCGCTAAAGCCACTCAGTCATTCCATCACCTTCCTCATCCTCAAACCCCACCCTAGTGCCACTGTTGCATCTTGTCATTGATTTAAAGAGACAGAATTGCTTCCCATAATGCCCCATCTCTCATTCCCCCTACCACCTAAACCCACATCACCCACCAGTACCATGCCAGTTACTGTGTCTTAGCAACAGAAAAAAGTCCCCCCACCCCCAAGAGCCTCTGAGGATAATCGATACTGATCATTGTAACCGTGGTCCCAGATCTGCCCTTCCTGTAAGGTCTCTCATTACCGGAAAACAGCAAACCCCCCTACTACTCCTAACTCCTGCAGAGAGGAAGAGGGAGGTGATGAAGAGGGCTAACTGCAGAAGGAAAAGGGGTTGGCCGTATGTGAAAGCAAAACAAAAAATGTCAACTGCAAGGGACACAAACAGTTCATTCAACATACACGTCTTGCTAGGTAAAATCTTACATAGTTTTTTTAAAGGTACGGGCTGCTAAAAAAAAAGTTAATGACCTACAAAAAAAGGATAAGAGAGCAAGTGAAAGCATGTACTCTACAAAGTAATCTCTTGAATCTGTTAATTAAGTCAAAGGTTACTGCTGTTTTTTGTGCAGCCCTTTCCTATGTGAGTCTCCCAGTCCATCTCTCTCCCCTGGGTGACCTGATGCAAGATCTCACTGCAAACAAATTAGGCCATTTCAGCTGCAGCATTTACAAAATCCTTAAAAACGGAAACAAATCCACACAGCATTAACTGTCTACAAACTAGGACAGTGTGAATAATTGTTTTTTTTAAATTATCATTTTAGCTTCCAATAATTATGAAAACATGATATCTCATACATGATTATTGTGCAGCAATTTTTTTTTTATTTTCACTTATGTTATGAATGTTAATTACTGCCTTTTCTTTACAGTGGTGATCTCTGGCAATTCCCTAAAAGGCTGAACTCGCTCACTGTTTAGTGCTTCAGCCAAGACGATGGAAAAAGAGCCTTTGATCAACAAGATATAGTTAAAGGAAGTAAAAGTCATAACAACATTTCCAAAGGAGAACCTGAAGGGGCCCTCTGTTGGTTTTTTTGGTGGCTTTTGTGAAGCTCTCCTGAGGCTTGTGAGCCTGCTGCTGCCTGCACAGTGGAAAGTTCAGTAAAATAATGATTTTTTTTTTAGTTGATGAGCAATCTTGTTAAATAATCATGATTACAGGATTGACAAAAAATAGATATAATAGTTATGATTTTTGCCATAATCAAGCACCTCTTCTGCAAATGTGGACATATAGTGATATGTGATTTTAGAAACAATATTTAATGTAATGTGCTTAGTTACAGCACCCACTATTTGTTTACAAGTACAATAAATGAGAGGGAAAAGGCAGTCTGGGATATACTGATCTAGCTCACTGAGTGCTGGTGGCCTTGTGGCACATGGAGATCATCCAGGGAAGTGTGACTTCCTTAAGCTGCTAAATCACGATTAACACTCACGAGGAGAACCACCACCCTGCCTGGCGCATGTTTGCCACCTCACTCGAAAATGAAAACTCAAATGTGGAGCGTTGATTTGTACAATCAAAATTTCACAAAGAGATTTTTTCTTTTTTGCTTTACACCCTATTAAATAATGTCACCTGCTTTACATGAAGCTACTTTATAGGCATTCTGTTAATATATTTTTATAGGTATTGGCAATGTATACATGTTTTCTTTTATATATAATCACAAGACCAACACTAAAAGAAAATATATTACATCCCATATTATCTAGTGTACCCACCATAGTTACTTTTCTGTCTTTTAGCATTAATGTGTATCCCTTTACTTCCAGTCTTTTCTTTTCTATAGGACAGTATACATCCTTCTTAAAGTTTAGTTTTACTTCATTCATTAACCACATTTTCATAACCGGCTCGCTGTGGTCCACAAGGTGTCAAAACGTCATCAACTAATATTTCTCTCTCTCTCACACACACACACACACACACACACACACACACACACACACACACACACACACACACACACACACACACACACACACAAAACCTCTGAGCTCACTGCAGTACCACTGTGGATGAGTCTAACAAGTCTAAATACCAGGAAAAGGGAATTTACCAATGTTGCCATGGTCATAATGACACAAGGGGCACCTTTGCTGATACTTGTGAAAGTCCCCTACTTTTCCCATATAGTACCACATCAGCTGTCATGTAGTGTCCCTGTAATTCCTAGGAACTTATAGGGGCACCACATAGTCCCTCGGACAGAGGGACAGCAAGTTTCTTTGGGGTTTTAGCATGTCTCTAGTCATTTTGCATCTCTTTGTGGCCATTTTATGTTTTTTTGCTGCAACACTTCACAGGTGAAACCCAGAGGATTATGTGACTAAATGTAAGTAAGGCCTGTAAAATAATCGATTCATATTTAATGCACTTGTATGTACTGTAGAAATGTGTAGACAGCCCTATGTTAGCATCTGTCACTCTCTTCTGTTGTAGTATTGCTCTGTCTTTACTACTAACCAACTGGATAACAACAAACGTTCAATTCAATGCACAACACTTACTCATGACCAACCTGAGTCTATCAGCATCACCAGTAATCAGGTTAGAAATGATTAGGGCCCAGCTGCCCTACGCCAAAGCAGCAAGGGGGCTGTTGGCTGGTTATGATTGGCCTGACTGGCTGGATTCATTAGCTGCTGTGATGAAATATTCATAAAAGGAACAAGTTACTTCCCAGGGAAACACAGGGTGCCATCACTCAAAACAGCCTACATTATTAATCAGCACCTTTTTCAATACAAAGGGTCTATACTTGCCACCAAGTGCACATGCACAGACATGACGCAAACCCTTAAGCAAATACATGGAAGGACATAGACATTAGCTACCTATCTTTCCCGGTTCCCACTAGCAGAAAGGAAATTTCATTCAGTATTGCCGTAAAGGGACTGTTAACAGCCCAGTAACTGAGTAGGCCACTGGAAAGAGAATAATGATCAAATGACAGTGTAACTGAATCTGCTGTCTTATCAAAGTTGGGAAATGGAAACAAATTTGGTTTTAAGAGTCTGTTGTTACTGCATTTCCCTTGTTCAAATATTTATCAAAGAGCCTCTATGGACTGGGATATGACACAGGAACACCTTGGGGGAAAAAAAGGGCATTTATTTGAATGATCTACTCTAAATGAAAGGCAGGGTTCACAGATTTAGCTGTTTGCAAGTGAATAACAATTAATCCTAATTAGATCTTTATCAACCCACTCCACCGCACCATTTTGCCAGGATGATGAGTATCTTTGTGCCCACAAACAGCAGTTGAACAAGACATTAAAGTAGTTTATCCATAAAGTGAAAACTTAATTGAGCTCTTGTGGTTCAGAGGATGGCTTTGTTGTGGTAAATAAGAACAAGGAGAGATAAGGGAAAAGGGTCAGAGAGCACAGAGGAAAGAAAGGTGAGGGCAAAGAAAATTTGGATAATAAGAAGAAGAGTACAGAAAACAAACAAAAAAATGTAAAACAATGGTTTACAGTGGCATGATGGCACTCATTTAGGAGCAAATCCCTCTACTTCTACCACCAGCACCCACCAGAAATAGATCAAAGGCTGACTTGATCAAAGAGAGAATGATCCACTTAGCTGCCTCTTTGCCCCGTTTTCCTCTGTCATGTAATTTCCTCAGAATAGAAGGATGATAGCATATGCTAGTGTCGCACAGTTTTCTTAGCCTTTATTGCTCTGGGTCAACTTTTTAGGTGAATAGACAACATTCCTGAACCATTTTTGCATTGTGGCAGGATGCATTTTCCTGCTGAAAGAGACCCCAGCCATCAAGGAATACCATTTCCATGAAAGGGTGTACACGGTCTGCAACAATGCTTAGGTAAGTGGTACGTGTCAAAGAAACATCGACCACAAACAGGACCCAAGGTTTCCCAGCAGAACATTGCCCAAAACATTGCACTGCCTCCACTGGCTTGTCTTTTTTCATAGTGCATCCTGGTGCCAGGTGTTAAAACATTGTACAGGGGACTTATGCAAGATGATGATAGTAAACTTGCATTAGCTACGTTAGCTTGTCTCTATCTCATCCATTGTTGTGTTGTTTTGAGTCACATACAAATTACGTCAAGAGACTACTGCCTGTGTTGCTATATCGACTCCACCTACATTAAGATGCTACTCAATTGCAATGGAAACAAAACAAGACTGTGGTGAGTCGTGCTGAGTCAAGTCGACCCCCGCTGAGTAGGTACTAATGGAAATGGGGCATAAGTAGCCCAATACGAACTGTGATACATTGTGTATTTTAACACCTTTCTATCAGAACCAGCATTTTCAACAACCTTTTCTGCAATGTGAGCTACAGTAGCTCATCTGTTGGATAAGACCACACCAGCCAGTCTTCACTCTTCCACGTGCATCATGAACCATGTTCACCCATGACCCTTTCGCTGGTTCACCACTGTTCCTTACTTGGAGCACTGTTGATAGCTACTGACCACTGCAGACTGGAAACACCCCAAAAGAGTTACAGTTTTGGAGATGCTCTGACCCAGTCGTCTAGCCATCACAGTCTGGCCCTTGTCAAATTCGCTCAAATCTTTACACTTGCCCATTTTTCCCACTTCAACTTTGAGGACAAAATGTTCACTTGCTCCCTAATATATCCCACCCACTAACAGGTGCCACGATGAAGAGATAATCAGTATTATCCACTTCATCAATCAGTGGGCATAATGTTATGTTTGATCGGTGTAACATATCACTGTTGCTGCTTAATGCTACATTTACATCACTACACCTAACCTCTTTCTTTCTAGCAATGACATATTGTTTTCCTTTTTCCACTACAGTTCCTCTTCCTGTGTGGCAATGCAATATATACAGTATATATCTCCATGTCCCAATTTCACTTACGTCCAGTGCTCTTTCCAACTCCTTCCTGTGACTGCAAGCCAGTGGCGTTAGTTACTGCCTCTCACTCACTCTGAACCCCAAAGAGATTTGGCTGCTGATTGGAGGCAGCTGGCTCCATGCCGCTGAATCTCCACCCCCTAACCACCCCTCTCAGAGACTATTCAGAGACTCAGTCATAACAGCCAGCAAAAGCTACCAGATGCATGGTTCACAAGCAAACAACACAGCACAGAGAAATGAAATAGTCTGGACTGTGAACTGTGCCCTAACACTGTTCGACTCCAGACAGAACTCTCTACTCCACTCAAACTGACCTCAGATATCTGGCAGGCATGAAAATATTGCACCATTTGCACAGCTCACAGGCGTTTGTCTTCGGCTGTTTATGCTGCTTTGCTAAGTTCAGTTCATCCTTTATATTTCACATAAGTGGTGGCTGACTGACTGAGGCTGCTCTCCTACTCTAGAAAAATGCTACTTCAAACCAGTAAGCCATGCTGAAAATAAGTTAGACAGGCAATACATGCTCAAAAAATTATGTCAGTGTGACCAGAAGACCCAATTACTGTAAATTAAAAATAATTACAAAGAACAAGTGCCTACGATATGATATGACAAGTCCCAGATGAGTCAGTCAGAATTACAGTATTGGCAATTTGGTGGCCCCATGACCGAATAAGATCTCTGTTTAATTACTAAGCATTCTTTTGATGAACAGTTTGTCAAAGGGCATACACTGTTATGAGATTTACATAGAAATTATTTAATGACGGTGGGACATTTAATAGCAAATTGTGTTCTGGTGTTCCAGAGTGCAGCAGGAACTGCACACAGCCACTCTGATTTGCTGTGCATATATAGGGTGAGGGTAAGGCAACCACACAATATATATCTAAATTTAAAGTTTCATCATGCATTAAAATATTCTAAACTAAAATAAAGTGGCAAGGTAAAGTAACCCCATTCAAAAAAATATATGTATCATACTTTATATTGTAAGGTAAAGACCCAACAGCCACCTTTTCACAAATTCCAACTCCATCTCTGCCACTGCTTCATTAATTATGTAGCATGTGTTAAAGACCAGGAAAAATCTAACTTGCTGCATTTAAAAAGCAAACAAAAAACTCACACACATACACATGAATCAATCTGGACGATGTCAGGTAACATTAACTGAGCCATTTTTTTTAAGACCAAGGGTAATTAAATTACTGACCACAGTACAAATGCACTCACCACAGGATGAAGCAGGTTACGATTTGGTTCAGAGTTTACATGAAACTGAAGTGGTTGAGCTATGCATCTGAATAGGCCGACCCACACAGACTGACAATTTCTTTTTCTTTTTAAACCCATAATATATCCTGGGAAATGCAGTGGCACCCACTAGAGAAGGACAAATATTTACTCACAACTTTGGCAGCCCTTAGAGTCTAACATTTTTGTAAAATGACAAAAGAAGCTAACTTTAAGTGCAAATGCACCAAATATACTA
This sequence comes from Archocentrus centrarchus, assembly GCF_007364275.1. Lineage (NCBI taxonomy): Eukaryota > Metazoa > Chordata > Actinopteri > Cichliformes > Cichlidae > Archocentrus > Archocentrus centrarchus. The sequence goes on along the minus strand of NC_044349.1, from coordinate 26,098,800 downwards.
GTTTGACATGTGAGTTTGCCATCAGACCTGTATTAAACTCTTTAAGGTTCAAAATGCTGCTGTGTCTTTAATCTGGTTTATTAGCTGGTAAACTTAAACATTTGGAACAACTCTGCAGTAAGGGGGGGGGAGACAGTGTTATGGTCCCAGGGATTATGTGTTTTTTGATTAGTTTTTGGAGTTTGTGATTATTTAGAGCTTTTCTGTTAGCTATTTTCACGCTTTTAGTTTCTTGTACAAGTTTTCTAACCTTCTCCTGTGTTTCCCTTAATGTAAAATCGCTGTGTGTAGGTGTGTGTCTAACCTTTGTATTAGGTACTTCCTGTTTTATTTTGGTACTCATTTGTCTCTTGTGCTTTGTATTCAGGTTTACTTCCTCCCCTGTGATTATATCTATTGTGTGCACCTGTGTCTCATTTCCTCCCAGCTGTGTCTCATTTACCTGATTAGTCCTTAGTGTGTTGTGTGGGTACAAACAGGGTTGTCTTCCCCTTGTCCCTTGTCAGCTCGTCTATTACCTATCCTTGTGTGTATGCTCCTGCCTGGATTCCATTTGTTGTTTTGTTTGGATTTTTGTATGGACTCGTTTTGGACTTTCCACCAATAAAGGTGTGTTTTTGTTTAAGATGTCTGCATTTGGGTCCTTATCCTCCAATTCCATGGCAGACAGTATGCATAAAGTTGCATGACACAGTTCTGGATGTTTGAGGTGTGTACCATAGCGCGCCTACACTTTAGCTGACAGGAGTCAACAAATGCTCTGCATGTGTACAGTGCACCTCACAGCAGCCTTTATGAATGGAAACTTCCCACCAGCAATCAGCTGATCATGCTGAACAAGCACACGAACGCATATCCCTAGAGGAGGGTTGCTGTATTGAAAGATCTGGCCATGTGCTCTGGTAGTAGCATACTTTGTAAGGTGATGTGCCCTTGGTCATTGTACAACAATTTTCTCCTTGAACCAAGCAGTGGCAAAAGGCTTTGGCACTGGACAATCCAACATCCTAGATCGCAATAATAGTTCAATTTAAATGACAATTTAAAATGGATCCTGTAGATAAAAAGGCGAATTGCAATACTGTCAGGCTTGGCATGTTTTTGACTTGGAAGGGGGACAACACAATTGACTATCCATCCATCCATTTTCTTTCGCTAATCCTTTTGCTCAAATTCACACCTATGGGCAAATTAGATTCACCATTAACCTTGCGTGGGTTTTCTCTGGGTACTCCACTTTCCTTCCACATGCAAAAGACAAACACAATCAGCTAACAAAGTGTAAAAGAGGCAGGGAAAGAGCTTGTTACCAAGGTGAGTAGTCTGCCTCAGCCTAGGCAAGACAACAAAAATGGTGCACAACAGGAGTGGTGGTTTTGCTAATACAAATGCATATCTAGAAACTTTATGGTGGATTATAGAAAATTAATCGCTGCTGTTGGCATGAACTTCAAAGTGCCTCTCTCTCTTACACATAAACACCCACGCATACACACAGAGGTTTTAAACTTCCAACAACACTGGACTTAACACCACACAGGTTACCTAAAAGGAAAGGCTCTGCAGGTAACAAGAGTATCGCTTCACCTTTGATTTCAGCTTCTCTTATCGTTCACGCACAGTGCAGTATGTTGTCAATGAATGGGATACTGAGTTGATTCAGGGATCTTTGATGGTTTGAGTCTTCAACTTTCAGGGTGCATCGCTGACACGGAATACTGGTTGCTATACTATCATTTTTAATTCCTAAAATCATTCTCTACATCAGCTCCAAAAATCCAGTATCAGCTGACCTCTAAAATTTTGCAAATAAGTTGTGGATTAAGGTTGAATTTTAATACGAACTTTATGATAAAATTAACTTGAAACTAAAATATTTACAACAAAGATGATGACCTAAACTCTATGGCTCAATTTCCCAAACACAAATGAATCCCATTCCTACACTAAAATCACTAGTGAAAAAAAACTTTTCAGTCTTGGACTAGGCTTAATCCATGTGTGGGAAACTGAGGGTATGTGTCCAAAACAATTTTCTATGTAACAGAGTGCCCAGTTAAATAGGGTCAACGCTATATATATATATATATATATAGTAATAACAACTCAGATATGCTTTCATGCATAACAACTCAGATATGCTTTCATGCATGTTTTGAAATATTAGCTGATCAGTGTTTAAGTCTTAAAATATGACCTATGCACTACATATCCCACTCCAAAACTTTTAGGTTGTATGTTAGCCTTGAAATAACTGCTCCTCTTCTTCCCTGTTTACCATGTGGAGCCGGATATGAATCTCATAACTGAAACACTGTAGTCAGTTATCCATCCATGTGGAGACAAACATTTCTCTTGCGTCTACTTCCTGGATGAGTCCCATTTTGAAATCATTGTTTGCTTTTCTTAGAAGAATTCTGACACATTTTTTCCACAGAAAACCATAAAGCAAAGCAACGAGGCATGCCAGAGTGTGGCATGGTCTCCTGCGTTTCAGTCATCTCTCACCAACCTCTTATGTGGCTTGGGAGAGATCCACATGGCCTCCAGGTCTGGAAAGGGGACAGGGGATACTCAGACAGCCTATCATAAAGGGCTGTTTCATATTACAGCGTAAGAGGTGAGCACTATTGCCACATGTTCACAACAACTGCCACTTGTGCTCTGACTCTCCTCTGACCAAGGATCTATATTTTTTAGTACATGAACTATTATCTAATGAAGGCCAGATTCCAGGAAAGCAGGAACTGAATCAAACGAATTACCTAGGGCCGATACCCCTCCTCCACTTCACATTTTTCACTCTCACTCTAATCAAACCACAGGCTATAAACGAGATTTATCACTGGCACCAATTGGAGAGGGGGGAACAAGCTAGCAAAGACAAGGGGTGAGGGAAGATGGAGGCCAAATCACAAATAGTGGGGGGAATAAGCCATGGCTGAGCAGCTGTGTGAGCTCCCCAAACCAACAGACATGGAAAAACTAATTTCCCAATTTGAGCTCAAGTCAGCCAGACAATTAAAACCATACATAATAATCTACATCAAATATTTATCTTCATTTAAGCGTAAAGTACAGTCTGTAAACTTTCACCCTGAGTCATAGCTAAGTTTTTATAAAAACTAAAACCATAAGTAATAAGTAAAAAACACCCCATCCCCTAAAAAATTACCTGACATCAGGTCCTATTTTTTGTTGTTATTTTTCCTCATTCAGTGAGCAGATGATGAGCAGCCTGAGACGTCCTGAGATAAATAGCAATATACAGTTTTTTCCACATTCACTGTAATCACATATATATTACAGATTACAGATCACAATTTAAAGGCACCAAACCTTCACATGCAGAGCTTTTGTATTTTATGATTCAAACAGCTTGTCTACATATAGAATAGAATAGAATAGAATAGAATAGAATAGAATAGAATAGAATGCCTTTATTGTCATTATACAGGATGTACAATGAGATTGGAGGGCCACTCCTGTTCAGTGCCATGTAACAGAAAATCAAACTCTCTAAAATAAAAATATTACATTAAAAATATACATTCAAATACTTTGAAACTTGCATCTAATTTCACTTGAATGACTTCAATGCTATTTTTACACTTTGCAACGGCATCCAGCCTCACTGTACCCTGTGGCAACCCTTGGGCTGCATGTTTAATACTCCTGTGTTAAACAAAACCTGAACATACATTACCATTAAAAAGAAAGAACATTTCAGAGGACATGTCTTAACACCTAAAACATATCCAACTTGCTAATCCTGCTTTGTGAAACACCCCCATGCTCTCTGTGTATTATCTGTACAATTCCTGCAGGCTCTAAACATGGTGCCAACAGATCTAGCGTGCGGTGACCCTCAGAGTCCCTGCAGGGCAGACAGCCATCAATTGTCTGGCACAGAGGGAAATTAGAAAAGGCGGAGCTTTGCGGCATAAGCACACATAGGGGTACATGCAAGTAGAGCTTACCTTAACTATTGTTGCTCATGCAACCCTGTTTTTTCATACACACTTAAAATACTGCCTGCTATGCAGCGTTACCAAATGTAGCCATTATTACATTGACGACTAACAGGTACTTTTTTGCATTAACCAACCCAACAAAACATTACTTAAATTCAAAGTCGTTTTACTGTATGTATGGGTATCTGAAGAGCATTATATTCTAATGAAGTAGTCAAGGTGTTAGGCAGGTGAAATAATACATTTAATAAAAACTAGCCTGTCTGTTGCTGTTTAAGTTTAGGAGGGTGGGAGAGATTTGGCTGCGAGAAGGATTTTACAACAAACAGCACCAAGGCCATTGACCGCATCACGGGGGTTTAGGCATTTTGACTTAAACTGAGACAGAAGCCTAGCATGTTGTTCATTTCACAGCCCCCAAATACTATCCATCAACAAAAGGAGAATGACATAATTAGAAAAATAGCCAGGCACCATGGCAACCTACTGTGTCAAGGCTTGCATAGGGCTTGACTAGCCTTTGCTGCAGGCAAGAGACACAGTGGAAACCAAATAGTGAAAATTACAGGAAAGAACTAGAGGGGACAGCTTTGTGGGAGCTATTTTCATTTCCTTCTGAGTCAAATTCAAATGCTCCAATGTGTTTGGTTTCAATCAGATTTCTTTCCCTTTATTACACATATATCTCAAATTTATGAAAGACATGACTAATGACATGTTTATTCTTAACTTTTTTGACATATGTCACAGTAACCTAGCACAGGATACTCACATACTTTAGCCACCTCTTTGACAAACACCAAATTCCTAACAGTGGTACATACACGTCATAACCATATATTACGAAAGCTGTTGCGCAGAAACGCATGTATTACATGTACAAAGTTTATTGTTACAAAGAACGCTTACAACTTTAAACCTTTTCTTTTGCCCCATTTGTTAGTCTATTTGATCCACAAATTGGGGCAACATCTCCCCAAGATCTGCGAAAACAACAGTACTTTTCAACTAACTCCACTCGCTCTGAGATTATACTAAAAGGCGATATACCCCCTCCTGTAATTCAACTAGTCAGTGAGTAGGCTTATGCGATAAAAGTAAGTAGCATTTTCAATAAGCTGAAAATCTAGTTTCCACTGATAAAAGTGGACACATTGGTTTCAAACACAGCACAAAGGAAGGCAGCCAAAGCTCTGCGTACAGTAGTACTGCCACTACTGTTAGCTTGGTGAACGACAAACGATACATCTAAAACGGAGTAACAAACAAACCACCGCTGGCTTTTTAACATTTCCAATTTGAACGCTTCGTTTTCATGACCAACAGTCGTTGGCAATTGTTGGTCAAGAAAACAACAATCGAGCAAAGTACGCCTGGTTTTACTTTACCAAAACCAAGCATACTTTGTATAGCTCATTGTGCTAGCTAGGGTAGCATAGCTTATAGCCTTTTTCCGACTTTGGGTATGTTCGTTTTGCACTAACATACCCATTTACCCCCTGTATGTTATTGGACAGAGGTTATGCTCTACTTTACTAAAACATGTTTGTCTGGCTTTGTGCTAAAATAGTTTGCGTAGCAAATGTTATATGTTTCTCTTTAAAGGATAACGGTGGCACGGAAATTTTTATTGACCCAAATTACTTGCTGGTTGGCTAATATTAAAGCGATAGCGTATAACTCCGTAACAAGCTAGCTTAGGTAGCCACCGGACTTTCTTGGGAACAGCATAGCGAAATAGTTAACAGCGCTACGTGTGTTTTGTTTGCTCCTAACTTCCACTGGTTTCACAACATTATAAGTAAATCAATAATATGCCGTCCCATATGTTTAATTCAGCCCAGGCGCTGAGGATCCGGCGTAGCCCGTCGTAAAAAACGTGCGCGCCTAGGAGAGGCTGCCCTGAACGCATCTCGTTATAAGGCAACTGCCGATGTGTCGCTCGCCTTTTCCCAATATAATCCAAGTAGACTCACCGTTAACGTGTTACTTATTCTCAGTCCAAACCCCGAGCTCACGGGCTGATTTTGATCGAAGACTCGCGTCAAAGTAACAGAAATGTGGAATTTTATCCAACTTATTCTTCGTAGTTGTTTTCTCCACTTCCTGATTGAGACGGTGCCATTTTGAACAGCGAAAAAATATTTCCGCCGCTGTCGTCACGCGCGGAGCCGCTTGTTCAGAGCGATCAAGACCCGAAAACAGAAGAGAGCAGAAATAGTTCAGCCTTTGGCCCATCCGAGCCGTGTGTCAAGTTAGAGCAAAAATACACAAAGCGGTGACAAATGAGAGTTCAGCAGTTACAGCTCAGTTATTAACCAGCAGGCCAAAGGACTAAATACTAGTACCCTAATAATAACAAGCAGCTCAGTCAAAGGTATGCCGATGTCATACTTCAAATGTAAATCCACTATCTGATAACTGTTTGATGTGAGCAAAAAAATATTTTGGAAATTAAATGTAAATCTACAATAAACCAGTACAAATAAAAACAACAGACCAGCATGAAGGTCTAAACAACATACAACTTCATAAGAGTGTGTATTACCTTATAACAATTTAGAGGCTAATTGAATCCTTAAAGTCTGCCACTTATGTGTGTGTCACATTATGTGAATGTGAAGACCTTCTCATTGGGTTAAACCAGAAAAGACTTAGCAAGAAACATATAACTTCATAAAACGGCATGAGGACAAAGCCATCTCTATGCGCAATAACATAAAGGAGATAATATTTTTTAAAAAGTAAATAAGCGTGTTATACAAATAATGAATGAAGGCATAGCATTGAAACATATTACAGAACAAATGTATGTTGCTTTGTTTTAACATGCATTTTTTATTTTAAATTCCCATCCTTATTATGCACAGGGTATATAGTTCTATGTTTATTTTCTTTGTGTTTTGGGGGTTATTGGTCCATCCATCCATTTCTTATAAAGATGAAAAATCAGGAATGCACTGAGGGATTTTCTTGAAATTTGCCACAAACTTTCACTTGGAATCTCAACATCACCTGATTAGATTTTAGCAGTCAAAGGTCAAAGCACATGTCCTCTCTAAGACAACTGGAAAAGTTCAGGCTGTCACAGGTGGTATTGCTTCGGTTCTACCCCTGCCGTCCATCACAGCATCCGGCATCGTTCTGTCATTTGGCTCTGGAGCTTTGCTTTAGGCGTAGAGTCCAGTAAACTGGGCAATGGGCAGTACAAACACTTGGTTGGCCGTTACTAGATGTAAACTCTTCCCGGAAAAAGAGAGCAAGAGAAAGGTCATCAGAAAGTTGGAGCTCTGACAACACCTTCATCCTTTCTTCCCCCAGGACATAACCATCATAAACTCTGCAATATTTAAACATTATCCATCTGTTGTTAAAACAGTCATGTAATGTCATCTAGTCTAAATGCCGGCAGTCCGGGTACTTTTATTGTTGGGTAAAATATTGTGTTTAGTTTATTTAGTCATAGTATACACATATTTTGCTTTTAACTCCTCTCTTTATTGCTTTTGTTTGTAACTATAAACCAGGTGAAGGGTGAAATTTCCTGTACAAATGTACTTGGCAAAAAGGCAGCTCTGATTCTGAAAGGTCGACGTCAGTATCACCTCACAAAATACGCTTTAGCCTTAACTCAGGAAGTCATATGCACACATTACTACAGTATCTCACGTCTTGTCTACTGTCATTGTCACAAGTTTGTGTTCTGTCAGAATCACCTTCATTAATCTAGCATAACCTTTAAATAACCTTTTTATTAAATTCAAACAAAGTTATCACATCATGAGTCTGAACAGACATGGACATAAATTGCAACCTGACTGGCTGGCAGTGGCATATCAACCATGATGTCACTTTCATTTCAGCAAATCTATCAGACTACTTCCCCATGGACAGTTATTGTATAAAAGCCTGTTTCATTTAAGATGTGAAATGGAGTACATGCTCTTCTTCCTCCTGCAGGTCACTGTTTCAATTTGGTATCAATCCGTCCATCCTGCGATATTGAACAACAGAGCTGGAAGAGATCCAATTGTTTCCAGCAAACACACATTGCCACGGCCTTCCTGGTAAAACAGCCGTCCCCTTATTCCCAACAACAGACGGTGGTGGGAAGCAATGGGTGGTGCGTATCTGTGTGTGTGTGTGCATGTCCATTTGTTTGTGTTCAAATTCAAGATGGTGTTTTTGAAAGACATTGGTGGGGCTGTGCTCTTTTCTCTCTGTCCAGTATTGTTGTGTTGTCTTGTGTTGCCAGCAAGGTGGTGGTTGCTGATATAGTATGTGAAAGCAGTTTTAGTTGCACTTTTACTCCACTCTGGCTCATCAGTGAAGCCATTTCCAGTTTAGACAGTTACTCATTCCTCCCCTGCTTCACTGTCCAGGCAGTTCTGATTCAAATACTTGTGAAGTCCCATTTTCTGCCATAATACTCTGAGCCAATACTGATTAATGCTTGCATCTTTAATAAAAATCTATCATATGTCAAAGCTCAGAATTAACTGTAGTTTCTTAGCATGTATTTGCGCAGCAACATGGCATAATCATTTTTTTTTAGCGTTTGGCTCACCCTAGTGGAATTTTTCTGCAAATACTTTGAGCTGGATTTTGACGTTTGCGACCTCAAAAGACCCCCCCAGTCCTGCCCAGCGGCTGAGCAAAAGCACATAAAGCCGGGCACACTGCACACAAGCGCCATGAGGATCTGGGTCCGTTAAGCAATTTTGATGATTAGTAGAAAAAACACTGTAGAAACATTTCCTGTTGATGTCTTCACTGTATGTCACACATTAATGGTCTGCAGCAATCCTCCTCCTGACTGAACTAAAGGAACGTTACAGCTATTTTCTCACAGTTTTTGGCAAACTTGTGACTCACTGTAAGCAAATGACTCGCTTAAATAGACCACAGGCAATGCAAAACTCATACTCAGGGTAAATTTTTTTTTTTTTTTGCAGAAGTGCTCAAATTCAGATGGACATTTTCATAATCTTACATTGCAAAGGGTTTATGAATTGAACAGAGAATGCTGATCAGATGCTGATTTTGTTTGTGTTTACATCCATTAAAAACTGTATTTCTTTTGTATTTGTGAGAATAGAGAAGGCCCATTTCACATAACAAAGCATTAGATGCCTCATGTAACAGGAATCAGTATAAGTGGAAAAACGTGGCATGGCCTAAAATGGAATGTAGGTCTATTCTCTAATACGACTTATGTAAATCTCTGACAAAACCAAATTGCCCAACTTTCCCACCAAAAGCTTCTTTTGTTACCGCTTCATTACCCCCCCCCCCAGTAAATGCTTGTCTGCCTCAGGCCAGCAGTAATTTGATTAATCCACCAAAAGGGTAGCTAGACGGTAAGAGTTGCTCCACTTCTTTTTCATCTGTTTCAATATTAGAGGTTTCATTTTAAATTATACTTCATGACACTCATTCATGTCATTTAATGTTCATGTCATTTTGCTTAATGTTACTTCAGTTTTCATCAATTTAATAATGTCCTAACGTTATTGATATTGGTTTGATCAGCTATGTGATTTGTTTTTAATGCTGGAAGTGTATACCATTCACTTGTAATTGCATTATATTTTCATCACTGCTGTGGACTCTGCAGGGTGGGGCTGAACAGCTATTGAAAAGATGGAGATTTTTGTCTTTTTATTCTCATTTTCTGCCCTTGGCATCCTCTACGTCATGAACACCATCCCTGAGCTTCAAGAGTAAGTAATAATATTTACTAATTTCTTATCAATTTATTATATAAAGTCTATTCTAAATGTCCAAAATTTTAAATAATATAAAATCTTTGTAATAGGTTTTATACAGCAGTATTCACTCACAACATATGCACTTCTTAGCTATAAGAAAACATGTGAATATAGATCCTTACAGTATCCTGCACTGTAAACCCCACAAAGTTGAAACTAGTTTGTTTTAGACATTAAAGTAATGTAAAATAAAGGCTTAAGTACAAATTAAAATCTTGTGCTGTATCAAATGTGACGTATAACTATTAAACTCATTAAGTTTATTACAATGAATGCGAAGTTGATTTAATTTAAGTGCATTGCATTTTGAATTGTTTTTTTTCTACTTTACTGCCACTAGAGGACTCTCTAAGATTAAAGCTGCAACTGCATTAGCATTGGGGACTTTATTATACAGTATGTATAACAAGCTCAGAAATCCTTCATCGTGTTCAACACCATTAGTTCCATGAGATCAGTTTCAAGACTGCACCTGTTAGCCGTGAAAACTCTTTAAAGCTGAAATTTCTTGAAGGGGCAGGAGAAATTAAAAAAAAGGGAGTGAAAAGAAGGCAATGTAAACAGAGTTTGTGGGGATACTGATGTGACCGATATGATGTTGGGGGGTAATTGCTTTTCTAAGCTCTAAGGGATCTCATTCTTATTCAAGGCTTATCTGTTTTTCCTGTTTATTAGAATATTGTCTTTATAAGAGTGTCGACAGCTGATGGGTAAATATTACGAGGCTTACGAGGTTAATAAACAAAGCTAGTGGTAAAATGCATGTTTTAGTCCTCCCTCCCCCACAAGGTATTTCTTCACTCTTCCGCCAGAATGCTTTACTCTTCCTATGTGAATATCTCTGTACACAGAACTTTATTTATTTATTTGCCCACGTGGACATTGACAGTCAATACAGACTGCGCAGAAGAGTTTGATAAATTGCTCTTGACATACAATATGCCTTGTGCTCTTCCACTCCACAAACAAACAGTATTGTGCGCATAAATCTTCCTGTACTGTTGAATTGGAGCGGTAGCAAGGGAGCTTGCCTTTGCTCTCATAGCATTTGTTTTCCTTCTGTGAGCACACATTGTGAGTTTTGCGAGGATACAATGTTGTTTACTAGGAGATACCTTGAGCACATTAATCTTTTCCAGTGTGAGGCAGAGGTACCTTTGACCAGGAAACATGGAGGGTAATGCTGAACTAACATGGCCTTAGCTTGCTGCATCCCACACCTTCGTCTATGATTGATTAATGTTTGTAAAGATGCGCTTTTAGTCACTACACCAGGAGGGGAACTATTGTACTATTGTAGATAAATGCTGATTGTGGAGAAGTGTGTCTATATATATATATATATATATAATTTAATGTACACACACACACTCGGGTATTAACTATGAAGCTTCTACTTCTACTTTACACATGAATAAATCCAGTGTGACATTCTCATCTCATCTCACACACAAATTAGCACACCAGTCTACACCAGCAGTGCTTTTGCTCTTTCTGCATTTTTTCTCTTCATGTGCTAACTATGGGTGTTGGTTGATCATCATTCACTCTGACTTTTCATTCTTCATCCTTCACTAATTTAGGACTGCAGAGAAGACTGGCAGAACTTCCACAGGAGAACTGGGTTATGGAAACAGAAAATCAGAGAGAGATTGTTATCTAAAAGTATCAACAGTGAGATTTATCGGTAATGTCTTGTTATTTTCTTAGATAACAGTGAAATTTTTTCTGTTTCCACAGGCCTCATGTGATCCTGGAGATTGGTGTTGCTGTGTTGGTGATTGTGTTTCTGTTCTACTTCCTCATCACTCGTGGCAACCCACCTAAAGACCTCTTATTCTTTGGTAATCAACGCAAATATGTGCATTTCCCAATTTGCTTGCATTGCATTTCCAAATACACTATGAAAGGTTAATGACTGGTATGCATTGTTCCAACTCCCACAAAAAGGATTTCCAGAACTTTCAGCCTCCGCTCACTGTGTCAGAGTGAAAACATGAATTGTATTCGATGTGATTTTGCCTGATATGTAGAGAGCAGCTTAGGCTGATTAGGCTCAGAGCAAAGGTTTACCAGGCTTTTCCAAAAGCATGACTGGCCAAACCCTTCTTGCAGACCGACAATCCTCACAGCTCTTGTACTTATTTAACCTTTCAGTTATTCTTTTGAAACTGAGTTTTTGATTGCTCTTGAAGAAAAAAAAAGCTCACAGCTATTTTGTAACAGTAGACATGGTCAGTGCTCCTGTATGGTACAATTTGAATTGCCCTACTGACTCAGTCTTAATAAATTGAAGACTTTTGTATTCACTTTGGTGGCACAACAATAGCAGCTTCTACATTTTTCATGCATGTTTACAGTAAATAAGCTTTACTAAAATGATTTGTGCTATAATGTGAATTAGTGTGGCTGGTCAAACTATGCTCCCTCCCTAGCCAAGGGTTTCCCCTCAAACAGATCCCTGCAGCTGATGCTAGGGGCCAGAGGGCAGAAATAAAAAAAAAAAAACTGGTAGTGGGTGCTCAAGGCAGTGCTGGTGTTATGTGTGTGGGGTTGTTAGTAGTATTAGCTAGTACTATTGCTGTTATGTGATTAGCACTATTGCTCTTATGCAATAGTACTAACCACTGCATTTTCAGCAGTGCATAATTGCAATTAGCAATACAATCAACAACATAGTACACATGAATAGCAGTTTGCCATGGCTAGAAGCTGGCTGTTATATTGTATAATAATGGCTGTGCTGCGCTGTAGAATAGCAATCACTTATTCTGTCATGATAACTCTACCAGATGGTCTACCAAAAGTCACACTGCTGCTCAGCAGCATTCACAATCACATCATTTCCAAGCCAATTAGATCACACCTAAGATAAAGTCTGGACATCTGGAAAGGGAGTTGCTAGTCAGTTGCTTTGTAATGAAACATACTGTATGCAAATGATACTGAAGGGCACATTGCTTCTGTTATTTTAGTGCTGGAATGTGGGTCTAAAGTAACACTTCAGGCTTTATAATTTCTCAAAAAAGAGCTCAGATAGAGTGAAAACTCCAATATTAATAATAGCACATAACAATGGCATTACCAGTGTCATCAGGACCTTTCAGTTTACATTAATAGTAAGACCTCCATGCCAAAAAATGTGCATGTGTGGCTCCACACTTAAATTTTGTCTGCTAGATATGACCTTTCAGTTCTCCTGGGCTCTTAACCCAAGGACAGAAGAAGGCTGTTCACCTTGGAGTCAGTTTAACTATGCCTCCAGTCTACCTCAATGCTCAAGACTTAATTTTCTCCCCAAGCTGTTCCATTAATCAGTCAACTGTCATCTGAATGAAAATCTGTTACGCAAAAAACAATGAAAAAGGCTGAGAAAATGTAGAAAGTCCTGATGTAATTTTCTAATATACTGTACTTAAAAAAAGGTCTCAAATATGTCAGGATATATCAAATGGTAACTTTTAAAATTACAGTGGCTTCAAAGCTAACAAAGCTGCTTAACATACCAAGTTTTTCTAGGTTCTAAAGATACTGTACACTACTCACTATCCCCTACACACGCACATACACACAAGCACATATCTGAAATAAAATGACTTTTAGTATGAAGATGGCAGACTGATCTTTTAAATATCCAGTAAGTATTTTTTTTCTTTCTTACAGTTTTTGCTGAATTTTCTTTTACGTGTATCATTGACCTGATAAGTGCACTGGAATATGATGGCATTATTTCTGGCTTCATGGAGTTTTACCAAAAGACGGTAGGTTTCATTATATTCACATTATAATTGTAAAAAAAAAAAAAAAAAAAAAAAAAAAAATATATATATATATATATATATATATATATATATATATATATATATATAGGACATATATAGGACATATATAGGACAATAACCATGTTAAGCAAATGTAAAACTGTATGGATATCCATACTGATATGGACTGGGAATGAAAGAATGCCACATCATTTGATCGAAATGAAAATGATCAACCTACAGGGGGCTGAATTCAAAGACATCCCAAAAATTTAAAGTGAAAAAATGATGCGGTAGGCTAGTCCATTTTGCCAAAATTTCATTGCAGCAACAAAATGGTACTCAATAGTTTTTATGGCCCCCACATGCTTGAATGCATGCCTGACAATGTTGGTCACCAGGAGGAACCCAGGACCCACTTTGCCAGTGTAGGATCTGACAATGGGTCCCAGGATTTCATCCCGATACCTAGTGGCAGATAGGGTGCCCTTGTCCAGCCTGTAGAGGTCTGTGCATCCCTACGTGGATATGCCTCCCTAGACCAGCCCTGACCCACCACCAAACCGGTCATGCTGAACAGTGTTACAGGCAGCATAACGTTCTCCACGGGTTGTTTCATGTGTGAACTGGTTCTCATCTGCGAAAAGCACAGGGCACCAGTGGTGGACCTGCCAATTCTGGTATTATATGGCAAATGCCAGTCAGGCTCCATGGTGCTGGGCAGTGAGCACATAACAGAGGATGTTGGGGCCTCAGGCCACCCTCATTAAGTCTGTTTCTGATCGTTTGGTCAGAGACATTCATGCCAGTGGCCTGCTGTAGGTCATTTTGTAGGGCTCTGGCAGTGCTCATCCCGTCCTTCCTTGCATAAAGGAGCAGGTACTGGTCCTGCTGATGGGTTAAGGACCTTCTATGGCCCTGTTCAGCTCTCCTAGAATAACTGCCTGCCTCCTGGAATCTCCTCCATGCTCCTGAGACTGTGCTGGGAGACATAGCAAACCTTTTGGCAATGGCACATATTGATGTGCTGTCCTGGGCGAGTTGGACTATCTGTGTAACCTCTGTAGGGTCCAGGCCTCATGCTACCAGTAGTGACACTGAACCTAATGAAATGCAAAACTAGTGAAAAAAACTGTTAAAAAAGATGATGAGGGAAAAATGTCAGTGACCTCCACATTCCTGTTTTGTCTCATTGTTGTCCCTCTAGTGCACTGGTTGTTAATTTTATTAATACCAAAGCAGCTGAAACTGATTAACAACCCCCTCTGTTACTTAACTGATCAAATTAATATCCCAGATGTTTAACTGACTTGATGCTATACTCTGATTAAAAAAATGCTTAATTTTTTTTTGTGCAGTGTGTTTATGTACAAATTCTGTGTTTCAGGGAGAGCCCTACCTGGGGACATCATATGGCATCATGATGTGTTACTGGGATGGAATAGCACACTTTATCATGTACCTGATGATGATCAGCAGAATAACAGACAGGTGGGTGATGCTGAAGTCACATCATGCTCATTTATCTTGCTCTACATCACATAATGCCGGCATCAAATGACAATACAGAGATCCAGAGGGCAGTGCTCTTTCAAAGTGAGCTAACAGCCATGCAGGATTGTATGAAAGCTGTCTGTATAGTATGTATATACAGTCTGAAAGCTGCAGGAATACTGTTCAGTACAAAGATGAACTTTTCTTTTATAGCTCATGTCAGGCTTCAGACCTATTATTTTCTTGTATTTGAGCTTTTTTCTAAAGAAATAGTAGCTGAGCCAATGATGTATTTCATCTCAGAAATTCATGGCGTGGACTTATCACATAAATCCCAGACAATGGCTCGAGAAAAAACAGTTTTTACAAAAGAAAGCCTCCTCTTCAGTGAGTTAGTCATAAAATGCAGCCAGTGAGTTCACGAGTTCAGAGGGAGCACTGCCTTGGGGTTGGTGCTATCATGGATATTAAATCCTCTTTTAAACAATATCAGCTTTTTTTTCATTGTAAAAATTGAGCTGGGCTTTGTATTATCTGTAGGATGGATGGAAGAAGTTCTCAAGTATCATTTATTTTAACTTACCCAGCCTTGAAATTTAGCATATAACTTTCTACCTCAATTGATCTCTTTATAGTCTTTTTCTCTTGTATTGTTTTTTTTTTTTTTTTGTTTCTCTCCCAGGAAAGCCTACCGCACACTGGGCCTGTTCTGGGCTGGCTCTTTGTGTGCCAACATGAGTGTGTTTATTGTCGGGATAGTGGCAGGTGAGCCGCATCTTCAATCCACTTTATGTCTGTCCCGTGATGACAAGCTTTAATCAAGCGAACATCTGCCCTGCCTTGTACCATCAGTGTCACAGTTCAGCCTGCCAACTAAACACACATGCCCCGTGCCTCGCCTGCCGTCACGACCTCACAGAACAAAGCAGCAAACAGACTTAAAGCATCTGTTGTTGGCATTTCAAACTGCATACATAAGCGTCAGACGACCAAACTCGTCTGCAGGCATCGGGATTTTCTCTCTGTTATGCTATCATTGATACAGTGTGCATCTCTCGGTTGCCTCAAGTGTCACCTTGAGGTTTTAATAGGAAGTTTAATTACTCATTTACATTAAAATGTTTACAGGCAGTGTTTGTATGGTTAAGTACGTGTTTAAAAAAAAAGTCTTTCTTTCTCTTTGTGGCAGGTAAATATGGGTCAGAGATCCATCCAGCCTTCTGGCTCAATTTTCTCTTTCTTTTGATGCCTGTGTTGGGAGCAATCACACTATTCACTCGGCCCAAGGATAGACCACTCATTGGTGGATACAATGTAAGTCTAAGACACGAAGTATTACAGACTGATATGAATGTGGGGAGGCTTAGAAATGCAGTTTTCTGCATACTTTATATTCAATTCCAGCTGAATATTATCCAAACAAAGAAAGATGAGTGCAATAGTTGTAATTAATGGCGTGTTCACCTGAATCTGTTTGCAAACAGAGTTAGAGTGGTTTAAATCTAAGTATTAAATGTCAGCTACTTGCATTTTCTATCACATTATCTAGTATTTGTCCCAAGTCAGTCTTCAAGGGTCTCAATTCCAGCTCCATATTTTCGTTCTGGGACTCTAATAGAATTGCTTGGCATGACTCACTGTTAAAATAATGCCTCTTATTATGGGCCTCAGTGCAGCCCTTCTCTGAAATGAGCCATTTTAACTCATCGCCTTTTAAGGTCACCGTTCCTTTAAGCCATCTTCTTAGATGCTGGCCCTTGTGGACAGATGGTGGCGTGGGTCATGCTTTGCTCACAGTCAGAGCGGTGTCCCTGAGATGACCTTATTAAGGATACCCTGTCTGACTGACATCATACATACCCAAGAGCAAATAAAAGAAAATAGATGAAACTCATCATTTAGAGGCCTGATTCTTGATTTTTCGACTGCACACGTATGCTCTTAGCCTTGGGGAAGTTGCATTTTAGCCATAAGATTAAGATTAAGATTAAGATAGATTAAGATAGTGTTTATTTGTCACATGCACAGTTATACACAGTACAATGCACAGTGAAATGTATTTTGTACCTGCAACCATATATACACACACATATAAATAAGAAGAATAAAAATAATAAAGTAATTACCTGCGCATAACCTGCGCGGTCTTCATTCAAGTTCAAGTCAGCCTGATCTTAGACATGTTTTTCATTTAAAGCACACGTAATCAATATTTTTTAATTGATAGTGGCCAACATGACTACTTTTGCAGTCACTCTGGCCAAATGTCAAACAGGTGAATATAGATTTAAGGACTATTAAACCTGGAGAAGCCCTCTTCACACATTAACAAATTGTTGATGTGCCACAGGCTCAGCATGCTCAGAGCCTGAAGCTGATCTGGCGTCCTTTGGACATGATCCTGGTGGTGCTCCTGTTAGCTGCCATGGCCTTCACCATCCTGAGAGGCTTGGTGAGTACGACACATTTAAAATCATGGACAGAGTTAAACATAGGGCTATACATAGCTTATGAAATACTTGTCAGATCTCGTCCACTCATATCTACTCTTTTTTTCAAGTAACTTTATTTGTGCCAAAAGGTAAATTTGTTTTGCAGTGTGGAGAGTCAGGATCCAGTGTAACTCCTTTCTTTATTGAGCTTTTCTCTGATTGAAATAAAAGAATTATAATCCTAATGGCTGGCAATACAGCAACACTCAAATTGATGATATGGAAAACCTGTCTACATACTTACCTGTGTAAATGCACTTTATATATTTTCTCTTGCCCACTTATCAGTTGAAGCTGATATTTTTAAAAAAATATTGAATGGTGCTTTCATTTGAATTATGGATGGTATTCCCTCCTTCCCTAACATAAAGGATGGTCCAGTTTATCCTGCCCTAAAAGCTGTAAGAAAAAGGGTAGACAAGAGAGAGCGAGTTAGAGAGAGAGCAGGCACAAAACTCCTGAACTTCTCAGGATACGGTGAATAAACATGTTTTCCAAAATGTCAAACAAGTCCTTTAACTATGTTCGGTGTTTTATTCAGTTTAGTCACATAACATTGTAAGGTATTTCTATCATTTTGTCTGCTCTCTGTAGGTGGCTCTGGACTCCCCACTTGAAGCCTGTACCATGTACCTGAAGCAGTATGAACCTTACCTGAAGGATCCTGTGGGCTACCCCAGAGTGATGGTGGGTGTTTTTTTTTTTTTTCCTCTCCACACTCAGCCTTTGTGCTTGCTGCTGCTGTAACACCTGAAAGCTCTTCTCCAGCCTATTTTAAATAACAAGCCACATAATGGACCTCTGCTTTTATGGATATCACTATGAGCGTGCTGGAAGCTTGCCCTTATCTGCTCCACTCTTTCAACTCACAGCTGATTACAGAGCCCTTTTTCATCATTACAGCAATAACGAGCGTGGGTTAAGAGGCCAACGCATCTTTGTGTTTCTCTTTCATTTGCCCAAGATGGATAACAGATTATTACTGTGACTGGCAGTGGTCTGCTTCCCTTTTATTTTCTTCTACTGACCCTGTGCGGCTGTGGGTTTTGTTGTGTTTTGTTTGGCATACACGACTTTGTCAATAGGTTATCCAAAGACCTTGTCTGGACTGCAGTCCAGGCACAATTGAGAGTCAGTGATCAGACAGATGAACCGCATGCTGAGCGCTTGATAAGGTAATCCCTCGCCCAAAGCCCCCCATCAGCATCTCACTGGGTGGGAGGAAGTGTGTGCAGCATGTGGAAGTATGTCTTGGTTAGCAACGCTTGCAAATCTGTGTTTGGCTGCGTGCAAAGAAATAAAATGAAGTTTGGTTTACTGTGCAATGCTACTCAGTTTCTGAACTGACTGACCTCTTTATTCATTGATGATGATTAATGATATGCGACAGATTACTGTGGCAGCAGTAAAAAGGCATTTCGACAAAAGACTGAAGGGCATATGTGATGGGCTTTCAGGCCCTGAGCTGAACTCATTAGAATTCATGTGGACCTAAGACCGAGAATGAAAAGAAACTGTTCACTGGTATAATTTGAGGCTTTTGTAAAGTGGGAAACGGACTTTCATGCACCAAATATTTTAAGCTGAAGGTCAAGAGTGTCTCTGTAACGACCCTTGTGTGGAAGTAGCAATTTGTGCTGAGGGTGCAAATTTGTGTTGGGGAACATACGTAGCTGGGAAACAGCAAAACTCTGCAGTGCTGCACTCAATGATTTCGAAACACTTAGACTTTTAGTACTTTTCATTTGTGACTTCTCTTTCTTAATTATTTCATGAATTGTAGTCGTAGCAGTTCAATTGCAGAATAAAAGGTTAAATTAACCACAAAGATATAACCATCCACAAGGGACAAAGGTGAGTAGTTTAACTGTGATACCTGCCAATACTGATTCTCTTACATTTTATTTCTAGCTGCACTACTTTTCTGCAGCACATTAAAGGGCTCTCTGTGGTTGCATTTTGAGGTTTAAGCAGCTCTCTCTGGTAATCATTGTGAATAGGTGATGTGCAATGGAGGCCAATGTGTGATGTACTGTTTTAATTGACTACTGGAGTGTTGGTCAGAGCTTAAAAACAATATTGAGTGACAGTGATGGAGGGATATTTCAGTTCTGTCAGGCACTTCCCACCATTTCCAGAGGAATACTCACTGGAACACACATTATATTATAGAGAGACTACTTACCTACTGTGAGGAAAAAAATTAATTTTTAGTTTTATGAGTTATGTTATGGAATAATCTTAATATTATGAGACTAATTGTGACATTTTTTTCCTCTCTCGCTCTTTTTTTTTTTCTAGATGCTGCACCTGTTCTTTTATGCACTACCCCTGCTGGGTGCTTTTGTTTATGGTCTCCTCAAGCCTGGGTGCACATGGATGCCAGACTGGACGATCTTTCTTGCTGGAGCTATGATCCAGGTAATACCACCAGAAGACACACAGTAAATGAGGAAACTTGATCTGATTACATAGTTTAAGATACAGGTCTCACTGACAGTTTTCTGCACTGCAATAATTGCTGCCTCTGACCTATTAAATTTTCCCATCTGCTGTTTACGGTAAATAAGAAGAGGTCTAACACACGTCACCACAATTAACTCTTTCCATTGAGCTTTCATCCTGCTAAAAATGACCTGGACTGCATTTATCCTTTGAAGCATATTCTCTGTAATAAACAAGCCGGTGGTGCCCTCTCTAAATATTGATCTGACATAGAGACTGGAACCATGAGAAGGGGAACTACTTGATTAAAGCCTCTTTGCACACTCTCTGTCTTCTAAACCAGCTCCCAGTTAGACACAAAACTGAAAAGAAAAAAAAAAAAGACATAAAGCTGACATTTTCAGATGCTGATTAGCTTTTCTGTTAGGAGCTTTATCTTGTATACAGTGGAAAAATAATTTATAGTTTGTGGGAAGAAATATTGAGGCATCAAATGATCTGCCATTAGTGTGAACAGAGACTATAAAAGACTATTAAAAGCTGATATATAAAGTGATGTAGTTCTACAGTATATGGAAACACTTTGACCTCTATCTTGCTCTGTTTCTTCTTTCAGTGCCAGTGGTCCCACATCGGGGGATTCCTCCACCCTCGCACCACAGCTCCATATCGCATCCCAAATGAAGCTTTCTGGTTGGTGCTGGCAGTTAACTTGCTCTATGCAGCCACTCCCATCCTGGTGGTCCTGCGGGTCCAGAGCAACCCATATTTCTTCCTGAAAATTGCTCCCTTCCCTGGGCAAACAGGTTTACCAATCAGCGAAGAGAAAGACACCAAGTATAAACTTAAATGATAATCTTTAATCTTCTCTGACCTTTGGAGGTAATGATTTATGAAGAACTGTTTTGTTTCAAAAACCATGTTCCAAAAGGCTAAAATACAATGTTATGTTGCTGAAATTCTTTGGATTTATTAGTCATTTGTTTGCTTCCAACACCTTTTCTTGTATGCTATGCATAAACAGGAAAACAGCTGACTTGTCAGTGATGCTGTGGTGCATAGCATTGTCTATACATAACCATGGCAGCAGAAAGGCTCTAGAAACAATAGGAGTACTTAAACGTTTTTGGTTTATAGTAAAATATTTCATTAAGTATTCTGTATAATTTAGTTCAGACATGTACATTCCAGCACAGATGATGATGACTTGGTGATTTCCTGACTATTCTTCTCATATTGATAAACATGGAATACAGTGAAATAGAGTAGAGTGGAGGGTAGAGTAAAACATATTCATGGCGCAATATTGACATTTGGATACATTGAAGGGTATCAGATGAACCATCAGCTGATATGAACTCTCATTGAGATCAGCTATTATCAGCGGATGGGCTGGAACTGTGGGCTGAGCTTAACTGTGGCCTGCCTAAACTAAAGCTATGTTCAGTTTAACGAATGACACAAAATTAGGCACAGCCCACAGCCTCCAAAGGATGAAAATAACTGGTTATGACAACTGTTAGACTTCTTCTCTTAGGCCTACATTTTGGTGCACAACCTTAAGTCCCAACTTGAAGCCCAAAGCTACGGCCAAACAGGCTATCCAAAAATGTATAGGCTCCACATTGTCAACGTAGTGTGTGTACTACAGTTACATTAGCTGAACTTTTATGGGATGCTGATTGATAGGATGAGCAGGCTGCATTTTTCTGTGAAATACTGCAATTTATAAACTAGAAAAAACACAACATTAACTTTAACAATAAGCAGTGCTAATAATTAGCTTTTGTAGAAAACTATTATGGTTTATATTGTACGCAAAGCTCATCTGACAGTTTCAGTGTTCACTCAGAACAGTGCTGGAATGTACAAAGAAACTCACGTATCTCTGTCTTTACTGGCAAAGTACCTTTCCAATTTTTGGAGATGCCATGTAATTTCAAGCAGAGTTTCACCATAACTGGGTAGTTTTAAAGTTAGGAGGGGGAGATGAAGAATTAAATATTCACTGAACCTAAGGATTAACTCAACATTCTAGATGGCATTTTAGCCATTAAAAAATGGTCTGTAAAAGATGCAGGCATTCAGCAGGGCAAAGCTTAAAGGAAGACTACAGACTCTCCAGTGGGATGCTGAGGAGTTGAACTGAGTCATAACACAGTCCAGTCTGAACAAACAGCTATGAAACACATCAATGAGGCTTGTGAGGCTGCCTGAGCATACCACAACCTCCAAGTCTGTCACAAAAAAAGAGCCTTAAATCTGCTTAGAAGAAAGAAGTTATTTGAGAGTCAGATTTTTAGGGTATTTTTCAGGTATTCCAGAGGGTACTTGTCTGCACATCCAGGAGCTGCTAAGATTGATCCATCCATCCATCCATTCTCTTCTGCTTATCCTGTTCAGGGTTGGAGGGCTGGAGCCTGTCCCAGCTGTCACAGGGTGAAAGGCAGGGTACACCCTGTACAGGTTGCCAGCGTGTCGCAGGTCTAACACAGAGACAGACAAATATAACCAAATATAGACCGAAAACAAACTGGGAGAGTAGTGGTATCTATTGGTATGTACTGGCCCCAAATAGGACCACTATGGTCAAAAGAAGATGGTATCTGCAGTAATTTTATCTGTGTTTGGCAGTTTGGCTCTTTTCTGAGATCAGCTGATGCTGGCAATGAACTCAGCTGTCATCAGTGGCTGAGCTTGACTTTGAGCCATGCCCAATAAGCTGTTATTTGTTTCCATCAAATTTGCAAAAACAGTTTTGACTTTTCACTGTATTTCCACACAAAAGTCAAATGTCACACTGAGCTGACTGACACCTTGTTATATAACTGAATTTCAGGAACTGTCTACATATCAACACACCCACCCAAGTGTGAAACAGACGTTGTGGGGTTCTGAGTGGGGAGAAGGGGAGGAGGACTTGATAACTCCTCAATATGCTCACTTTTTCCTACCCAACACCACCGGAGCCAGTGTGCAGATCATTACTCAGGGACTGAGTGGCAAGGATGTGCCGACATGTGCCGCAGAAGATAATGTACACTTCAGCAGCAGCTATTGTCACGCACTCACTCTGGCGAACGTATATGAGTGCTGCCTGCCGCCAGCCTATCTTAGTTTTAAAAAGACATTTTTTTCCCTCAGAATAACAGGAACACAAGACATGCGTCTGCCATTCTGCATTCTGTCTGATCCTGGGTGCCCAAATTGCCAGCATTTCATCTCATATCTGCTTATGTTCCTTGATCCCCTTTGTTTCCTTTTTGCTGATTGATGCCGCTGTGTGTTCGCAGTGCGTGGGTGCCTTAGTAAATGGTCTACTGCTGCTCTCATCATTGTCTTTTACAAAGACATCAAATGAATGACTTATGATTTGTGTTGTTTTTGTTTGGGCAAAACAAACACACTTCAGTGACCACTGGGCTCACTGGAAGAGGTTTGCTAACATTTAATTAGAAGAAAGACCATTATTGAAACCACTGTCAATACTGTTATAACTGGGGGTTCTTAATATGAAAGGCTTAAGAATGATTATCGTCTCACCATGTAATGGAATTCGCAAATCTGCCAAAACATTTTCAATAACTCGATGCTTTGAATGCAGTTCAGTCACATGAGCACAATGAACAGTGTTTTCTTGACAGAGATAATGGAGTTATTTATGTGGCGAGATAAAGCTTTTTAAAACAGCAGCGTAACCTTTCTTTCCGTCCCCACCCCATCAATAACTGTAGCCCACTCACAAGTAATTATCCCTCGTACTTCGCTAAGCAATAGGCCAGCAGATAGGGAGAGAGGCAAACTCATTTAATTCACTCTCGCTCAGCAGCTTTTTTTACATGCTGAAGTGCGGCATCGTTCCTGCTTGCACATGCAATGCGTTCAGTGTGTATGACACAGGCTTTAAATCAAATGTGGATGCTCCAAACAGCTCTGTAATCCCATGATGGGAGTCACAGGGGATCTTTGCTGCAGATGTCTGCTCGGCTGTGCAGGAGGCCCAGGAGAGCTGTGGAGCTGTGAAAAATACAACTAAACAATTCACACTGCAGGGATGGAAGGACTTCCAGTGAGGTATCATGGTATAATATATATTTTTTTATTTCATGAATGCGTGGCAAAAATTAAGTTAACCAATTAATACATGGCTTATGATAAAAGAAACACAGTTTACATAGAGCCACAGCATGTGTTTCCCTCATCTGAACATGGTCGGCTCTTTATCTGGTGCATGCATTTGGCATGAGCACAAACAAATCTGCTCTGTCTTGCTGCACGACTCAAGCTCTCTGCTAATATGCAGGCCAGTGGTTGGTAACACACTCCACACTTGAAGAGGCATCAGTGATATTTGCCATCCTTGACATTCTATGTACAAAAACAAAATAAAAACAGTTAACTGCATTGAGAAAGTAGGTTGTAAATCCACAAATTTCAAGACACTGAATCAATGCTGATGGACATCTTTGGCCCACGGTTGTTCAGTTTCATTAGAGAAAATTACCTCCCCTCTAGGTAACAGTTAATCTTAGACAAAACCCTTAGTGTTTTAATAGTATCAGAAAAAAGTATGGCTGGAGTGTATTTTTCAGGTTTTAATAGATTTGTACTGTAGGAGGATAATCGTTCTCTCTGCTCCGAGGTCCATACAAACAAACAACTTGTTTGCAAAAGCCTTGTTTATATCCTGTGGATACAGGGCAGAGAATATTTTGTTCATTTGAGTATAATACATCATTGAAGAGCAAGTTAATTTTTTTTTTTCACTCTCATAAAGCATCATTTAATTGTTTGTGTACAGTTTGGCCTTTTATTTTGAATCTTATGGTGTTAGGATTATGATGCTCCAGGGAGAGTCTAGGCTCAAGTGGTGTTTAAAAGAGATGTTGGGATGTGGGACCCACATCACTGATTCCAATAAGGAGAGGTCATTTGGAAGAAAAGAGCAAATTAAGAATTGATGGATTTTTGCGGTCTGACTATGGTGAGAAGCTACATCCCAGATGACAGCAGGAGATATTGACCAGACCCCTTAGAGTCTAAACACTGGTGATGGTGGTGGAGCATAGTAAGCAGAAGGCTAAAGACTCTGGATGAGACGCCTTGAAGAACCTCGGAGAGTTGGACATGGGGAGGGGGGGGCTAAAAGGGAGACTAACAGATTACAATGAATGCAAAGAATTTGGAAAGGGAACTTACTGAGAATTGGACTTAACTGGTGATGCTAAAATTTTGAATTTGACAGGGTAGGAAAACCAAAGCAAAAGAAAATGGAGCAGCAAGAATAGTCCACATCAATAAGCGGAATGGAGACAACATGAGAGAAATTCTGTTTTTAACCACTGGATACAAGTCTGCAGAAACTTATGAACAAACCTATCTCTCTGAGCTGTTTGACAACCTCTACACCATCAAATATTCAGTGAATGGACTGCAAAGACAAACGTCTTTCGTTCAAGATTTTGGACCGTTTTCTGTTTAATTGCAATCTTGACCTTTGATTTCGCACAGGAGAGTCCTGAAGCTAGATGTTACCTGTGCATGAGTGGGTTCAGTCTTTGAAGCCACAAAAATCAACTGTCTCCCTAAAAGTGTAGTTTTTAACCACGGGGGGGAAAGATGCGGGGAAGACAAGCGGGTAAACCGGCGATAGGCCGGGACTCGAACACGCACCGCCTGCACCGCAAAGCGGGATTGAGATGCGGTCGCTTGTGACACCGCTGAGCTACACGGGTGCATAATGTATTGGTGCGGTTTATGAATGTTTATTACTGGACATTTATTGCAACAAGTTAAAAAAAAAAAAGAAACAAAACAAAGAAACGAGCTCCAAGTGTGTTCTTTATTACCTTCCTCTTACTCAGTCATAAAAGTTGTCTTAACTGAATTTGATTTGTCTTGAATACAACAATCAATCTTAATTTGCAGTCAGCATTTCAGTGCAAACATTTCTATTATTGATATTGATCTCTAAAAGAAACACTGGTTTGCCTGAAAGTAAACAAGCTTTCACTGTATTAACCGAAACAATATGACAGTCCAATAAGTGACACTGTAACTGGCTTTATAAGGCAGAGAAAACTTATCCACGCACAGTGCACAACCAAATATGTGCTGCGTCATCGGGAGGACTGCGGGACCCACAAACATCGGTGGTTCCCCTGCAGAGTGAGAGAACAGCAATGGGACTGGAAACGGAAAAGGGGTGGGGGGAGAGGTGAGTGCTGCTGCAGAGCAACGTTTAGCCTGGCTGAGGAGTTAAACGCTTCACAGCAGCACATCTTCTTCATCCAGGCAATAATCCTGTTGTGATAGCCATGGTAAGTTCACACACACACTTCTGTGCTCGGATAGTATGGCTCTGCTCTGCAGGTCTGTGTGCTACGTTACTGTGCAGCTCGCTCGCAGGGATGATCATTGGACTAACCTTGAGAGAAATGATGCAGCAGGGCTGTTTATAGTGTGCAATGTGCATGTAAAATAGCTGCTTTAGTAACTCTGCTTCACTGAGGCCTGAATTCATGTTCAGAATTTATGTGGTGCGGCAGAGCTGTTTCTTAGGAAGTGATTATTCACAGGTGACGCTGACATTGCAGACCTCTAGCAGTGCATGCAGTGGCAGCATTTGCCTTGACCCCTTTAAGATGACTTCTATAATGATTTTATTCCATACACACTGAAGTGAAACTCTGACCTGAGTATGTGCTGAGTGTTTTGCATTGCGCCATCTCCTCGACCAATCATGCGTATATATGATGCAGCAGAAGAACTGGTGTCACATGCTGGCTCTGTGCATCCATTACACATTCTCCTGTAATAAACACTTTACCAGCATAATCAACAGCAGCATTCAGGGGGAAACTGTGTTTTCCAGCAAAGTCACCCTTTGCTGGACGTAGATGATAATAGTCCTTATGTCTAACATCTATAAGCACAACAAATGTCAGGTTTATTCTTTTCTTTAGTAGTTGCCATAATTTTTCTGCTAATCATGTATGCAGTTAATTGTTTACTTCCTGACCTCTTCTGATCCAAGACTTTTCACAGAAAAAAAAACTTTTCCAGTTCTCAGTACAGATGCATGGTAGTGCAGATAAAAAAAAAAGTACCAAACAAGCTTTAAGTTTAGACTGCAGTGTGACTGTGAGCTAACAGGTTAAAGCAAATGCAGGAGCAGACAGCATGGCTCTTTTCTAAACCAAATATAGCCAAGTTAGCTCACTTTTAGCCCCCCAGAATAATTGATTGCATGTTTTCAGTTATTTAGTTACCAGCTTTACTGCAGAGAGTTTTGCAGAGGCATATGCATTTACTTTGGTGGAGTTTTACCATTGCTGAAAATCTAGGAGATACCAATTTTGGCCTAGTTGCTTCTGATGTATCATACTGTATGTTTGGTTATAGTCCAGTTTTAATTTTTAAAACATTATTTGGTATGTATATTAAGACCTTATATAATTTAATACCAAAGTTAGCATTGCTGGCAAGTTGTACTAAGTTTTTTCTCATTGAACTGGAATGGAAATGAAGATGTGAAGCTGTTCTCGTGTCTGTTCTGTCCTTTCTTGCAGTTCTCGAGGCAGCTGCAGCCTCTGATCTTTGGGAAAATGTCCTTCGTGGCGTTCATCCTTACCTCTGCTCTCTCGGTAACTTCCCTGACTGCTGACACAGAGAAGGGAAGGAGGAAAGTAGTGCATGTTCTTGGTAAGGCCAGTTTACTCTTTCATTTGTATTAACAATTACATTTATATCAATCTGAGGCTGAGTGTGCTCAAAAACATGAAGGAAATGTAGACTGTCTGCAGCAAGACTTTTACTAAGATAGTGATAAAAAAGTTACTGGTGAAGTTATTGAAAAGTTGAACAGCTTTATTAACCTCAGCTAGGTCATCTTAGAGTGCAGGCAAAATACACTTATTTAACTTTTTATGGGTTTCATGATCCAGAGGTCTCCACTAAGGCTTCAAAACTCAGTGTACCCGCATTCACATTAATACATAATATATTCCACATTCCACACTACTTTGTGCAGCATTTCTTGGCCATTTTATTCGCTCATTTACATGACACTGGGCTGTGCAGATAAAGCTACCTTGACCGTTTCGGTCTTTGTAACACAGAATCTTCACAAGCAGAGCTTTCAGCTTTGTTCATCATCAGAGCTGCGAGCATCCCATTAAACACTGCCCACCTAAGGACTGTGATAAACATTTTACTTGCCAGAAAAATAGAAAACATCTGAGATTATTGACTGCAGTAGTTATGGCTGTCCATATTACCTGCAATGCAGAAGCTACTTGCTCTTGAAGTAGAATAGCTTTAAATAATGTAACTCTTGTGACCCATATGTTGTCCAACATCATTTACTTGAATATTATATGTGATTTTAGTAGTTGGTTAGTATTTAATTTTATATGTTCTTACAGTTGATGTGTTACAGACTTATAAACACTTCATGAAATTATCAAGTTTTAGATACTAGTATGTTCAGTTATGTGAAAAAGAAAGCACACAATTTTTCAGTCCTAAGGTTTTATGTATCAGGACATAAAAAATGATCTAATCCTTAGCAGATTCTCAAATTAGGTAAATGCAACCTCAGTTGAACAAGAACATGATTTATTACATGATTTATTTAACAAAAACTGTCTGTGAAAAGGTATGTACATGCCATGATTCAGTAACTTGTAGAACTATTTTTAGCGGCAATAACTTGAGGTAATTTTTTTCTGTCTGAGTTTATCAGTCTCTCAAATTATTGTGGTGAAATTTTGGCCCACTGTTCTTTACAATCAGGTTAACTGAGGCCTGCAGAGTCTGAGATGTGTCTCTTGTTTTTCTGCAATTTCCGTGAGCATTTTATGGTCTGACTTTGGGGTGAATTTTCTGGGACGTGCACTTCTGGGAAGATTGTCAGCTGTCTTGCATGTTTCCCACTAGTGAATAATCTTTCACACTGTCGAATGATGGACTTCAAATTGCTTGGAAATGGCCTCATTACCCTTCTCAGGCTGATGGGCAATAACAATTGCTTCTCTATCCTTCCTTCTTGACATTGTATTAACACACACCTGAATGCTTCCGTCCAACAAACCACCAAAACATCTGCTTTTACAGAGGTGCTCACACTTGCTGATGATCAGCAAATCAAGTGCATTTGATTAGCGTCACCTGGCTACCACTTACCCTCTTAATTCCTATGGAAGAAGTAAGCGTGTACTAACCAACTTACTAACCAGCTTACCAATTCTTTTTATTATGTTTCTTTTGTAGCTATTTTCAGACTGTCCATTTCAAAACACGATACCAAACTTAAGGCAGTGGGGCTCTGGCTCACTTGAGTCACACACACAGGCTTTCTTCTCTTTTTCTGTACTGTGTTTAGCCCAGAAGATAACTTAAACACTTAATGCTGAAATCCTGCTTGAGCCTAAGATACTGTAAACAGAATCAATGATAGCACTGGTATCAATAAATTCTTATGAAAATCCACACTAAAGTATGATATTTTTCAATGAAATATTATAACTTAGAAGCATACAGTAGCCAAAAGAAAGTCCTGCACCTTCCAGATCCCAGAGTAACCAGTAGGACCCCCTTTTCAAAGTGACTGATACAGAAACCCTGTGGATCTGAAAACATCAGCACTGCCGGCAATTTGTAAAACCTAATGAAAGCCTAAAATTATGTTATTTGGCTTAACATCAGTATTTCACAGCATAGCCCCTAGTGGTGAGAAATAATGTGCTTAAAGTTTTGATTAAACACCACTTGATGCTTTTATGGGTGACGGTGATAAACAACTTTGCAGAGACCAGTAACAGTGACAGGACTAATTGCTGGCTGGCACGGATAATTGTAGGTGCCTTTATCTGGTCACAACATAGCAGAAAACCTTTTGCAGCTGCT
This sequence comes from Archocentrus centrarchus, assembly GCF_007364275.1. Taxonomy (NCBI): domain Eukaryota; kingdom Metazoa; phylum Chordata; class Actinopteri; order Cichliformes; family Cichlidae; genus Archocentrus; species Archocentrus centrarchus. Next base: position 26,068,954 of record NC_044349.1, on the reverse strand, counting down.
CATTAAACATTTTAAATGTTTACCCCACACATGTTGTGTGTCTTTGGTTGCCTAGGTGCGCATGCACGTGTGCACACACGCACACATACACATGCACACACGCACACACACACACAGCGTCTGGACAAATGTCTGCCAAAAATGCTAAATAGGTCTTGTTGTCCATTTGGATGAAGAGGACTGTGGTTGCCATTAGTCTTGGGTCATGTTGCTGAATCGCTCTCTGCAGAAGTGGAGGTAAAAGTTTTAGAGTGAGAATCTGGTGATAGAGTCAGACAGAGGGATGAGTGTGCTGAGCACTGGACCCTTTGATAGAAAGAAAAAAATGGTCTCCACTGTTGATATGCTGAATTACTGGGGCAGTAATGTGATGGCACAAGTAAACAGCACACGCTTTATTAGCTGACGCTGATTTAATTTTGCACACATCTTACAGAGATAAGCCTCACAAAGAGAATCAAAGACTGAATTTTATGATTAGCGTTACAAGTATTGGTCATGTGTAGGGTGAATTATAAGTGCTTGACCACACATATTAGTATTATAATGGGGAATTCCTTGCTTATCCACATGTATTTACCATTCCGGTATTATTTGCCCATTTAACCAAGGTGGACAATTCATAGTATAGACTTCTGGCCAGGAACTATTCTCAATAAGGAGAATCATTAGCAACTAACTTGCATATAAAAGAAAAATTTAAACAGATCAGGAATATTACTAAAAATGTTTCGGTGCTATCACTGAATAAATGCAGCCCCCCCCCCCCGCGTTTCTTCTTTCCTTTCAGAGGATGACACCGGAGCTGTGATTGTGCAGACAGCTCCCGGTAAAGTGGTGACACATCGGGGTGGCTCCATCACTTTGCCCTGCAGATTCCATCACGAGCCGGAGAATGCCGATCCTGCTCGCATCAGGATTAAATGGACCAAAGTGACAGATACCCTGCAGTTCGAGGACGTCTTTGTAGCACTGGGAAAGTAAATTCTGCATCTTTATTCTCAATCAGTCCATCTCAGACTTTTGTTTTAACTAATTTTCTGATTTTAGATTTTTAGATTTCCTTTTGTTTCACTGCTGCGTGTTTTATTGTTTTGCACACACTTGCAAAACACGCATCCATTTGGTAAGGATTTTCATGAACCCGCACAGATGAAATACACTGACATAATAAGCTCTGCCACACACAGTTCATCATTCAAGCATTTTCTCAGGTTGAAGCGCTCTGAATCATTTTGCTAACAGCAGCTTTAGGGACAAGAGTCTCTCTCTAATCTCTCCAGGCAGCAGCGTGTGTTCGGTTCGTATCGAGGCCGCGTGTTTCTGGAGCAAGCAGGACCAGGTGACGCGTCGGTGATCATCCAAAATGTCACACTGGAGGACTATGGCCGCTATGAGTGTGAGGTCACTAATGACATGGAAGATGATACAGGATTTGTCAACCTTGACTTAGAAGGTCAGGAATTGGCTCGTTTGGAGGAGATTTTGTTGAAATGTTCAGTCTCGCACTGTTACATTTTACACTCTGTTATACTGTGACACTTAAAATGTCATGTGATACTTTTTTTTTTACTGTTTTCAAAGTCATTTGTAGTTCCATTTTAGTTTGCTTTATTGAATTTGGGATATTTTACTTTTGTTTTAGAATTATATTATTATTTAATATTTCATTTAAAGTTATTAAATATACTTTGTGACAGTCAAAAAGAAGTTGTCAAGACTCTGTGCATTTCTGTAAAAGGTGCAGCCTATGATTATAGATCCACCGTAGGCTGCAGTAACTTGAAGTAATCATTTTCTGTATGACTGTATCAGTCTCTGACATCATTGTTGAGAGATTTTGGCCCATTCTTCCTTACTGCACTGCTTCAGTTCATTGAGGTTTATGCACTTGACTGGGACTAGTGCCATTGCAACACCTCGATTCATTTCTTATACTTTCTATACTCGGAGGAGTTCACTGTCAACTCAATGACTGAAATGTGCCCAGGTCCAGCAGTTGCAAAACAAGTCCAAATCACCACCACTGTGTTTTACAGTTGGTCTGAGGTATTAGTGTTGATATGCTGTGTTTAGTTTTTACCAAATAATGCATTATACCCAAACATTTCCACTTTGGTCCCCTCTGTCCAAAGGACATTGTTCCAGAAATCTTGTGGTTTGTTCAGATGCAGCTTTGCAAAATTAAGACGTGCTGCCGCGTTCTTTTTAGAAAGAGGCTTTCTCCCGACAACCCTTTCAAACAAGCCACGATTGTTCAGTCTTTTTCTAATTGTACTGTCAGGAACTTTACATTTAACATGTCAACTGAGGCCTGCAGAGTCTGAGATGTATCACTTAGTTTTTTGCAATTTCTGTGAGCATTTTATGGTTTGACTTTGGGGCGAATATTCTGAGACGTGCACTCCTGGGAAGACGTCTTGAATGTTTTCCACTAGTGAATAATCTTTTTCAGTGTAGAGTGATGGACTTCAAATTGCTTGGAAATGGCTTTATTATCCTTCCCAGACTGATAGGCAGCAATAATTGCTTCCCTATCATTCCTTCTTGGCATTGTGTTAGTACACACCTGAATGCTCCAGACCAACAAAGTGCCAAAATGTCTACTTTTAAAAAGAGGTGCTCAGACTCGCTGATGATCAGTTAATCAAGTGCATTTGATTAGCATCACCCTTTTAATTCCTATGGAAGCATTGAGTGTCCACTGTGTTTTTTTTACAGGACTGCACAGAATCAACTGAAAACGTTCTTTTTCACATGACTGTATGTGTTTGGTGTTTAACTTAAATTTTAAGCGCTGCAACAAAGGACTTTATCATCTTTGGGATAACTACAAGATATCTTGTAAATTTTGATCTACATGTCTGCATAAAATGTTTAGACTTTTACAGCTTCCTGCTCTGATTCTGCTACCCGTAGGAGTGGTCTTTCCCTACTATCCCCGTGAGGGGCGCTATAAGCTTAACTACTACCAGGCTGAGGATACTTGCAAAAAGCAGGATGCCATTCTAGCTTCTCATTCTCAGCTGCACAAAGTGAGTTCACATACTCTGTTTGGTTCAAACATGGACAGGCTCTCATACTGAAGAGCTGTCACTAGCTAGGATCTATACTGATCACACCTTCCACAGTACATTAGTCTACAGGCACCATTTTTAGTTATTGCAATATGCTTGCTTGGTGGTGTCATAAACTTTTTAGGGCAGCAGTAAGTCTAAAATTAAGCATATGCAGATCAGGAATTTTACTGCAGGTCAGTCCTCCCACTCTCAAAGGCTGTATGCAGTAAAGTCAAGTGCAATGGTGTTATGTCAGAGGAGATAAACTGAATTCGTTCTCCTCTTTACAATGTCTTTAATCCTTTAGTATGACCCACTAACCTACATTATCTTTTTCTGCAGGCATGGCTGGAGGGACTAGACTGGTGCAATGCTGGATGGCTGGAGGACGGCTCGGTTCAATACCCTATCTCTCATCCCAGAGACCAGTGCGGACGTAAAGACACTCCAGCTGGTGTTCGGAACTATGGCTACAGGCACAAGGAAGATGAGCGCTATGATGCTTTCTGCTTCACTTCCAAACCCAATGGTGAGAGATGGAGATACATAGTTTGTAGTCTATCTCAGTGACAATGCAACAAATATTCAATAGGATCCAGCATCTGTGGTGTGATATTAAGAAAGAACAAAAACTTGCAAGAGCTAGTTTGTCATGCTGCTACTTGTAAAAAGAGGATCTATCATGAGTGTTAGACCAGGGGGAAATGAGGCCCATGTCTCTGATCTCTGCCTGTGATCTTGCAGGCCTAAGGCCATTGGATTTAAATCAGGCTATGTTGATTCAGCCCTGCTAGGGCCACAGTGTCCTCTGGGTGCCAAGCTTCGGCTTTCATCTCCCATCTCTTTGATTTACATCACTTTCCCGCAGAGAGTCTGTACACGCTACCTTCAGGTTCATAAGCCCAAACAAAAAAAAAAAGGGGAAGAGTGGATTAGTTTTACTGCAGGAAAGTTTTGTGTAGTTGTGGGTCAGTCAAAATGTGACATGGTTTATTACTCATTTGTTACAGAAGGACATGGTCACTCAGAGTAATCAGTATATAAAAAATAACCCACATCGATTGTACTATATACTCAAATTTGCTTTCTCGCAGCGTGTTAGATGAGAAGTGCCTCGAGGGAAACTAAATGATAACAAAATCTACCTTCTAGCACCTCTAAAGCTCACAAAAAACAAAAAAACACTTTTTCTTATTTCCTCGATCGCACAAGTATAAAAAAAAGATAAAAACAAAAATAGACAGCTTTAAAGGGGTTATGTGCCAGAATATTTCTTGGCGGGAGAATAGGCAAACAGCAAGACTCCAAGAAGTTAAATGCACCTGCCTGAATACTACAGTGAATTGTAGTGTTTTACACTTCAGCTTTATTTCCACATGAAAAAAAGGAGATTCAACAGTTCAGTTAATAAACTTTATAGATCATGGTTGTTTCCTTCAAATGCAGTTTGTTTCTTTCAGTGTATATTTTGATATGAAAGCCCTACAAGCCCTCACATTTAACTGTCAGAGGGAAACAAATGGGCTTTGTAAAATGTTGAATCACTGCTGTGAAATTAAAATAGTTTCCCAAAAAAAGAGTTCAAGCCTGCATACTTGTTTATGAGATGCTTAAAAGAATTAAAGACAATTTTATTCAATCACAAACTGTTTAGGGAAAGCCTAATCATGGGAAACGAACCAGTGCCTTTACTCCGTGAGAAAAAGGTGGTTTTGACAGAAACCTTAAACAGTAGCTCATGGTTTCCCTTGTGTGCTAATTACTGCGGACGGGCTGTTGTGGGCAGGAGGTTCGAGCAGTGGTTGTGACCGATGCTGTGTCTCAGTCCAGCTGAAATGCATTTACCGAAAGTCCGCTGGGGAAATATGAGACAATATTCTGCCTCTCTAATAGCCACCAGTCACATAAACAAGCATAAAATCAATAGCTGAGCCAACTGCAAAGCTGTGCTTGCTGACATGATTTTCATAAAGAGTTGGCTTGAGAAACCAGCAGACTTTTATTCTTGGCTTGGACTGTTTATTCTTTGCTTCTGTCTTAGGTGAAGGTATCTTGTGATTCAGCTCAGTTCAAACAAGTTAACTTATTAGGATACTGATTTCTTTAATACACCACCAGGCGAAAAGTCTCCCCAGAGGTAAGATGAAAGCAAAAACTGAAGAATTTTAAGAGCAATTTTAGAGTTCTGCTCACTGATACAGTATTGCCTTTCGATTTTGAACAGCAGCCCAGACGGTCATTGGAATGATTTGATATTTTGAACACAATCAGGCAGAGAGGCCAGGAAAGCTGTGAATATCTACCCTCAGGGCTTAGCTTGTCTCTGGGGCTTCCTCCTCTCATTCTCTTCCCTTTTGTCCCTCTGAACAATGCACAGGCTCTGTTTTCCTTCACCTTTTAACATTCTTACAACAAACAACTTTCCTTTGCCTCTCTTTTTATTGCCTTAGGCAAAGTGTATTTCCTCAAGCGCTTCAAGAAGGTGAACTATGTGGAGGCGATTAAGGCGTGCATTCGAGATGGTTCAGTGGCGGCCAAAGTGGGTCAGCTTTATGCAGCGTGGAAGTTTCAACTGCTGGATCGCTGTGAAGCAGGCTGGCTTGAGGATGGCAGCATCCGGTACCCCATAGTCAACCCCCGTTCTCGCTGTGGAGGCTCCCAGCCAGGAGTCCGAAACCTTGGCTTCCCCGATAAAAAATTCCGCCTCTATGGGGTCTACTGCTTTCGTAAAAACGAGGATGAAGCAGCAGGTGGCACCGGGAAGACAAAAAGCCCTACGGAGAGTTTGACAAGGAGTAAGAGCATCAACAGCATCCCCATGAATGCCACAAAGGTGATTTAAAGTAGGAAGACTGAGACCAGGAGGGGGATGCAATTTCGTATTTGACTGTCGCCTAGCAGCCAGGCTTCATTCATCGCAGTTAAAGAAAAAAAAAAAAAAAAAACAACTCAGAGACAAGATGTACTCATTTGCAGAATTTTTTTTTTTCATTTGCAGAATTACCAGAGAGAAAAACAAGGCGGTGTAAAATTAAGGGTGAAATTTTAATTTCAGTAATTTTCCTTTCGTTTCGAGTCATTCAGTTATCATGAGTGACTATGTTAGCACATCTGTACCCAGAAAGCTGTAAGAATTAACAGCAGTTTGATCATCACTCAGGCACACATCAGATCAGAGCGTCTACCATAAATGATCTTGTTTACATGTGTGAGTGAATCATGCTTTGGACCCTGCTGTGAATCCTCATGCCTTGATGCAAATATTCATTGCTGTGAGAAAGATGGGATGAGCTGCATGATGAACTGGAAAAAAAAAATATCAGAGATTCACAGTTTTTATTGTACCTGCCTGTATCTGATTGGTTGCTAGGTCAGTAACCCTCTGCACAATGTCATTAAGACCTCACAATCTCATCTTCAGAGCTGAACAAGTAGTAAATGCTGCACTAGGTGTAGAATAATTGCACTTTAAACACAAAGACCTTTACTTAAAGTAGCACCTTAAGTAGAACCTAAGCAAGCATGTATTGTTTGGCTGCGAGTAGTTCCTGGGGCTGAATTAACATGAACCCAAGCTACAATAATTGCTATTGACTTGACTTCCAAGCCATCTGGGGCACCAGTTGCACTGTCATTGTTACATGCAGCGATCTTTATAAAAGAGGATGTTTGCAGCTACTGAATGAAAGGATATTCAAGATGAAAATAAAAGGTTTGAGAGTCTTGGTTTGAACATGTTTTCAGTGAAGAAAGCTGTCTGAAAACTGAAACCACATGTAGCGGCTGCAGACAGAAGTAGTAACACTACGCACATGTGTAGACTGCTTACTTGAGTAGTGTGTGATACTCAGCAGGGTAGTGTTATCTCAAATTGCATCTGGCAAGCTGTGCACTCACCGGAATGGACGACCTCAAAATATGACCGTGATCGCTGAACTTGCTTCTGCATTTTGTTTTTAGATTTACACCTCACACCTTTAGCCACACATTCAAAACTTCTTCTAAAGTGAGGATGACAGCTACAGTGCACGAATACCAGACAACACCAAAGCAGACAACAATGCTGATGCCTGAAAAAAAATCTGCTGCTGATAACTAGCTACCTAGCATTGGCCCTGAAATCAGCAACGACAGCGTCCTCCTGTTGGCTGCTGACCGAGTGTCCGGGCAGTGCATCACATGCAGTCATACCTGCCAGTGTAACACACTTATCAACTCAAAATAATAGACCTGAGGAACGAAGGTCAACACAACCAGGCTTTCATTGTATTAGCTGGTTTGACAGCTGACGAGTATCACAACCATGTTTATTAATTTTCTCTGTTAACCCAGGCTTTCTGCCTCAGACTCTGCGCACTCACATAAAAAAAGGGTGCTTTATGGGTCACATGACTCTTCTACTACACAAAAGAATCCCCATGAGTGCCACCTTCTCCAATCAGAGATGTTATCAGATCATGATGACAGTAAAATAGTGATTAGAAATCTATAAAGGACATAAAAAATATAACAGTAAAATGAAACACTGTTGCAAATAAGACAAGATTAGCACACAAAGTGGTAAAATAAACATTCAAGTTAATTATTTTATTGCTGAGTACACTGAGTACGCACAGCAATAATACCTCATCAATTAAAGTGACTTTTATTGATGAGGTATTATTGGTGCGTGTTCTGTGTTCTGGTAGTTGCAATTCCAGCAGTGTAAAACAGACTTAGCAGCAGATCAGAATCAAGTCCAGCACATTTATGTATTTTCTGCATCACCAAATGACTACACACACATCCCTGCAACAATGTGACAAAGAGTTTTTGCTTCATTCAGTGATTTTGTTACGATAAGGCTGAACAGCTTGCACATATCAAACATATTCCCCCAGCAGAGAATCTATAATGCACTTAAAACACGCTGTAAATACAGGAATCAGTGAAAATGTGGCGTTTCCAGACATTTTAAAACCAAATCTTGGAACATAACCTGCTCCTGACCGGGTTATCTGTTCAGCATAAGTTAGCATGGTGATTTAGTCCAGATCAAAGACCCAGAGTCCAACCGCTAGTGTAGCTAAAACCCACCTGACAAACATCATCCCATATACCGGATACACACTGTCAAATTTTGTCAAGCAATACTCTCATGCCTTTTGTGACATTTTTTACTTTTTTGCCTTCATAGTCAGTTTTGTGAACAGATGCCGCAGTTGGTAAGTTTTTTCTTTTGTCTTCCTCACATGTTTAATTGTTTGCCAGTGACAGAAACTGCTGAGCAGGGAACGCAGCTCTGAGTGGAAGCATGTTGGCATTGTGCCAACACAGCAGAACAAACCATGTCATCGTCATAGCAACTGGCAGCATGCAATTAAGCCAAGTTCATGGCAAGTCCAGCGCCATGAAAATAAACGCTGTCAGTGACAAATTGGAGCTGTAAAAAAAAAATAAAAAATCACATCTGTTGCTGCACACTGATGTCTTTATGGCTTAAAAAAAAAAAAAAAAAAAAATGACGTCAGGAATGAAAGGTGATGATTTTAATGATTTGCTGAGCACTTTGCCCAGTCCCATTCCTTTGTTCTACTTTGTGACATTAGTCACAGCCACTAAATTAATGAGAAAATATGAACTATGGCATTTATAATTTATGACGGATTGCATATTCTGCTCATCACTAATGAAGTAATTCAGCTGTTTTTAATGTGCTCAGGATTGTGACGGTAAGCCATTTGATATTTACAGCGGATGGCATTTAAGCAGCATCTCGATTATGTAAGAGTGAGGTCATTGTAAATAAGAGGCAGTACTTTAGCCAACTCGAAAATGAAATGTACGCAGTATGCTTTTGCCAACAAGATTAATAACAGTAATAGCAGCCACATTTTAGGCCAGTTCTGTGACACCAGCTCATTCCACAGTTTCAGACCAGACAGCTGAAACTCTGACAAGTCAAAATACTGAATCTTTTTCAGAATCCCTTTATTTAAAGTGAAATCGTGACAGAAGGGAGCTTTGAAAGAAAAGCCAAAAAATGACTCAACTTTTTGAACTGGTTTGCTCAGAGGATGACAATACTGCTTTCATTTCATAAGGTCCTATCACCGCCTTTCCTTCTGAGCATGAAATGAAATTAGGTGACCCTGTAACAACAGAACTGCCACAAAATGAATACAGAGGAACGAGCCGGTGCTCATTTATCAGCTCGTGACAGAGGTCAGGGCCTCCGAACAGCTTTGAGATAGAAGGGAGGGGTCAAGTGACAAAAATGAAACACAAGAAAGAAAATGAAACAATAACGCTGACATACACTGATATTACTGACACATGCACCTCACGGGTGTTTGCATGTAAGCCTGATTACGCCTTTCTCTGCACAGATGTATTCCACTACATCAGACATATTAGACATTACCATTTCTTTAGGCCATTACATCAGATGTTACCTTTCACTTGTGTCACACAGGTGCAACTAATACCATTAGCAATGGCTCCTCTACATTTGAGTGAGCAGTTAGCCATTGCCAGTGAGCCTGGCATGCAAAGTAACATTGCTCTGAAGTGCAGCCATAGGTGATATTCTTAATTACATCTATGATATCATGTCTGGTTAATGTAAATAAACACCCACCGGCCAATTGTAAAGTACACCCATTCAGCTGCTCATTAATCTAATCAGCCAATCGCATGGCAGCAGTTCAAAACATTTAGGCACGTGCACATGAGGCAGAAAGGTGATTTAAGTGACTCTGAATGCAGCATGCTTTGCTGGTGCCAGTCAGAGTATTTCAGAACCTGCTGATCTACTGGGATTATCCCACACAACCGTCTCTAGGGTTTACAGAGGATGGTCCTAAAAACAGAAAATGTCCAGTGAGCGTCAGTTCTCTGGTATCAGAGGCCAGACTGCTTCGATCCCATAGGAAGGAAACGGCAACTAGTTCCAGCCAAGCTATGCAGAAGAGCATCTCTGAATGCTACAACAGACTCCTGTCAGCTAAGAACTGAGGCTACATTTTACAATGGCTCACAAAAATTGGACACTAGAAGCTTGGAAAATAGTTGCCTGGACTCATGAATTTTGACTTCTGTTGCAACATTAATATGGTAGGGTCAGAATTTGCCATAAACAAGATGAAAGCATGGCTCCATCTGGCCTCATATCAACAATTCAAGCTGCTAGTGGTGGTGTAATGGTGTGGGGGATATTTTCTTGGCACACTTTGGGCCCCTTAGTACCAATTGAGCATCATTTAAACACCACGGCCGACCTGAGTATTGTTACTGACCACGTCCTTCCCTTTATGACCATAGTGTACCCATCTTCTGATGGCTGCTTCCAGTGGGATAATGTGCCATTTTACAAAGCTCAGATCATCTCAAACTGGCTTCTTGAACACAATGAGTTCACTGCACTCAAATCGCCTCCACAGTCATCAGATCTCAATCCAACAGAGCACCTTTGGGATGTGGTGGACTGGGAGATTTGCATCGTGGATGTGCAGCTGACAAATCTGCAGCAACTGTATATCTGCAGTCAATATGGTCCAAAATCTCTGAGGAAAAGGGGTTCCAGCATGATACTAGGAAGGTGTACCTAACAAAAGTCCCCAGTGTATATGATGTAAAAAACTAAAGAATCTTCTCTGTCTTTTCCTTATCACTTTTCCTAGACCTCAGTGGAAAACATGAGGTCAGTGAAAGGTGTCACAGAGATTTCATAAGTACTTAGAAGAAGACAGCTGTGGTGCTCAGAGAATCTGACTTGGCTACTTAATATTATGATGGCAGATGTTCCTATGGTGAAGCTACAGTGTCCCAAAAATGACCAAAAAGCACATCTCAATATAGTCACATGAGTTCTTTTTTTATGATATTTCTAGCAAACTGCAGTATATATATAATGATAAGACTTTATTACCAAGTCTGGATTTCCCTTAAAGAGATATAAAGTGGAAAGAAAAGCTTGTCACATTGAGATTAATTGCTCATCTTGTCCACTCGTGTCTCCTTCTTCCAGCTCCAGAGATGATCTTGCCTATATTAAAGCTTTCTGTGACTGAAGTAGAATTCATTATTCATAAACCTAAGGCCAGCAAAACAGTGGTGCTTAAACTGAGAACATGACTAACACAAACTGAATTATTGCAAACCTTACAGTAACTTAACACTGATCAATCTAATATAGCTCATAATCTTTATTTATAGAGATTTTTTTAAATGTAAATGTTCATGCTGGGCAAAAACTTAATAAGAGGCAGAATTGATCACAGCAGCATAATGATTATAGCTCACCTGTGGGTTACATATCAGCGGGTCATGGCATGAAATAGAAAACGCAATTATATGAATCATTTGTTTTCCAGAATCATCTACTAGTGTGTCACTTTCAATTGTGGGATGGTATTATCATTTTTTCTTTCATAAAGGAGGGTAATAAAATAAGCACTGAAGCATTTTTTTCCTTAGTTTTGCAAGAATTTCACTGTCTCGTGTTATCACTGCTGCACAGATATTGTCTCTTCATTCTGAATGAAGTGATCTGGTAGTAAAATTGACTATTTGACAGAGATGTCTATGATATTTCCAACATCATCTCTTACAGCTGTCGAGTTTCAAACACTCAGTGGTACGCGGTAAATACCACATAGTACTCAGGGATTGATTTGACATGTACAGAGGATGTTGGTGGCCACATTATTGAAGGGTGAATGAATGGTGGCTGTATTTCACTCATGGGAGGTCCTACGGTTGTGTGTGCTGGTGATGCACTGACTCAGGTTTTCATGGTTTGAGAAGGTAACTAACACCTGACTTAAAATCAGTTGGTCCATACTTCAGCACACTTTAAACACCAATAGGTAAAGGAACCAGCTTAACTGAAGGTTTTTGGACGGGCCAGGATAGCAGGACCGCTCTTGGATTTCATGTTTTGTGTGTTGTCTTTTTTATTTAGGCAGCATTAGTCTGAACCAAAACCCAGAATTTCAAGTTAAGTGAAATCTGAACTGCTAACTTACAAGCTGCTTTATAACATGCACAAAGCACCTTACAGGTAAATTATATTGCTGTCAATCAGGCTCATCATCTATATCACCTGTGTTGCTTCCTGTCCTCACTTTTTTCCCTCTCATATTAGCACCATCTTGTGGTCTGCTTCACTGGCACACTGTGATGGACTCATTTAAAGAATTTATAGTATTCAATCCAAGTGTAAAAAAAAAAAAGAAACTACATGTTTATTAATACAAACTTAGTTCAAAACATCTGATACTACCTTTGTTTGTATATTCAAAATGCTCATTAAAGCCCCAAATTTCCATCCAGTTCAGGGTCTCGGCGGGCTGGAGCCTATCCCAGCTACCATAGGGTGAGCGGCAGGGTACACCCTGGACAGGTTGCCAGCCAGTCGCAGGGCCAACACAGAGAGAGACAGACAACCATTCACACTCACATTCACACTTATGGGAAACTTGGAGTCGCCAGTTAACCACTAACTGCATATCTTTGGACTGTGGGAGGAGAGAAGTACCTGGAGAGAACCCACACAGACATGGGGAGAACATGCAAACTCCACACAGAAGGGCCAGATGATGGATTCAAACCCAGCACCTTCTTGCCATGAAGCAACAGTACTAACCACCGCTGCCCAGTTTAATTGTTCTGTTCTCTGAAAATATGGGCTACCTAGCTTTTTCTTCAAGAATACATTGTATTTTCTGAAATTTATCCACTTTATCTATATCTACAGAGCTCCCTGGTGACTTGGGTGGGAATAATAATATCGCATGGCCACAAGTTAATAAGATGGAGGAAAATGATAACTAAATTGGGATCCTAATAATGCTTGGCCACATACAGAATGTGTTGTTTACTGACCACACAGGACACACTACACAAAGCTTTCATCACACAAAGCATGGATAAAAGATTTAATCTGCTTTTATTTAATACTGGCAGGTGTTTTAATGATATCTTGGAATAGTAATGATGTTGTCAGATGATTCCAACATAAAGTTATTGGGGTGTGAAAAAGTTGGAGTATGCTTAACTAAATTCCACAGAGCCTAGAGATGCTGGATGTTAAACTTGAGCAACGTGTTATGGTTATGTTCAAGAATGGACCCAAATGCAGACTTGGAGACTGAACTAATTAACAAACAGATAGCTTTATTATGAAGATGATAATAAGTCCATGGGGAGGCAACAAATGTGGAAAAAGCACTGAAAGTACAAAGTAAAGGACCTGAAAAGGAAAAAAAAAAGAAAAGAAAAACCCTCAAGAGAGAAACCAACAGGTAATGATATCACAAAAAAATGAATATCATTGCAGTAATGAGACGAAGGCAGGGACCCAAAATGAAACCATACAAGAATCCAACCCTCAAAATATAACAATCAAACCTTCAAATACAAGAACACAGAAAAGCCTAAACAGAGCCCCAGACTCAGGTATATTAACTCAAAAACACTACCTATCTCAGTGATCATAGCACAAAGCTGTCAAGATAAACAAAACATTTACATGAAGTAATGATAGCATTTAGAATAACCACTCAAAATCAGCAGGGGAAGTTGCAAATCTCAAAAGCCCATGTTTTATTCACAATAGGACATAAAACACATCAAATGTTTAAACTGAGAAAATGCACCATTTTAAGAAAAAAAACAAGGTCATTTTGAATTTGATAGCAGTAACAGGACCATGTTTACCACTGTGTATGATCCCCTCTTCTTTTAACAGCTGTCCATACATGTCTGAGAACTGAGGATACTGGACTTTTGAGAGAGGAATGTTGTCCTATTCTTGTCTGATATAGGATTCTAGCTGCTCAACGGTCTGAGGTCTTCTTTGTCATCTTTTTATTTCATGATGCACCAGATGTTTCCAGTTGAACTGCGGGCAGGCCACTTCATCGCCTGGACTCTTCTACTGTAAAACCATTCTGTTGTAATAGATGCAGTATGCAAGGACTTCCCCGAAAAGGACATTGTCTGGATGGGAGCACGTGTTACTCTAAATCCTGTACATATCTTTTAGCACTAATGGTGCTTTACAAGATGTGCAAACTGCCAGTTCCACAGGCACTGATGCACCCCCGTACTATCAGAAAAGAATGAGCACTGATAACAAGCTGGATGGTCCCTCAACATTTTAAATGAGTTTTGGCTCAGAGAAGATGGCAGCATTTCTAGATTATGTTCACATATGGCTTCTTTTTTGCATGATTAAGCATTAACCTGCCACTGTGGATGGCACGGCGAACTGTGCTCACAGACAGTGATTTCTGGAAGTGTTCCTGAGCCCATGCATTGATTTCCATGACAGAATCATGCCTGTTTTTAATGCAATGCCACCTGAGGGCCCCAAGATCATGGGCATTTAATAATGACTTTAAGCCTTGCCCCTTGGTCACAGGGCTTTCTTCAGGTTCTCTGAATCTTTTGATGATATTGTGTACTGTAGATGATGAGATATTCAAAGTCTTTGCAATTTTAAGTTGAGGAAACTATCTTGAAATTGTTCCACAATTTGTAGATACAGTTTTTTTTTTCACTTTAGTGAACTTCTGCCAATCTTTAGTTCTGAGAAATTCTACCTCTCTAAGATGTCCTTTTTATGCTTAATCTGTTACTAATTAGTTGAAAATCTTCCTCCAGTGGTTTCTTTTTAGTATTTGTCACTTTTCCTGCCTTCAAGCCTATTCAAAATAAGTTAATAGTTTCCAGGAAAAAGTAAAAAAAAAAAAAAAATCCACTTTAAACATTTGATATGTTTTGTTTGTTCTATTCTCAACAAAATATGGGTTCATGATATTTGCAAAAGCATTTCATTCTGTTTTTATTTACAATCAGAGTTTATCCAGAGTGCTTTCCAGGCCTTTCTGTGTGGAGTTGTGTGTGCATGTGTGTGCATGCTCTCCCTGTGTCTGTGTGGCTTCTCTCTGGGTACTCCAGCTGCTTCCCACAATCCAAAAACCTGCATTTCAGGTTAACTGGTGATCCTGTAAGTGTGAATGTGAGCACAGATGATAGCTGGGATAAGTTCCAGCCCCCCGTGAACCTGAATTGGACATGCGGAATAAAATGGATGGAGGGATGGAGGGATAATAATAATGTGAATAAAAATGTGATACAGAAATAAAAAAAATATAAAAATGCTGGGATAAAATGACAAAAGGGTTCAAATAACAATAAATACACAAACGAAATCTAGAATTTGATTTATCTTATTCGCCAGTTTTTACAGTGTGAATACACCTGTTTTGGTAATTGTTCAAATCTTCTATTATACCACATTTGCAGAGCTCACCCAGTGTGGTCAGTAAATATGCAATATAAAGATATGGACACAGTTTTTATTTATAACATGCCAATAACTTATCAACTCATAGCCATGACTTAATTGTCTATAATAACCATCATTCCCATTCATAACTACTGTAATTACTAATCTTATAGCTATGCAATAAGATTTTACTACTAATAACGTGCCATCAAAGGGGCTCTGTGGACTACAGATAGTAGAGTTATCTCTCTGTAAATGGCTGGCTGAAGGGAAAGCCTGATCCTCCTGCTGCTGGCTATCATACTCCAAAGAAACTCGAATTCTGCCCTGCTTTCTCAACACGAGCTGCACCACTGTCACAATAAATAATAAGGGAGCTGTAATCTCTCTGGAAGCTTATTAATACTTTAACAATGGTTTCCTTCATTAGAATCTGGAAGCCAGGGAAACAGTATCAGTAATTTTCTACAAATGTCTAAAGACATTTGACCTTTGACATTACAGGCTAAGATTGAACTGATGTAATGCCCCTGAAATTATCCCCTTAGGTATTAGTTTTATTTTTATATTTTTTATTACTTTTCAACATTTATGCGCTTTAAACCAACATGACCCCATATCCATACAACATTAGCCCATGGGGAAGCTTTAGAAATGACCCTATCCCTCTGAACAGTCTCTTTTAATGCCTTGTGTGTTCTGTGTGTAATTCAGCAGGAGTGTGGTGTTACACATTATGCATCAGAAACACTTGGTTTGTGGAGCTGGGTAATTGGCCAAATTGTGAGAGCTTTTCCCCTAGAGTGAGGGACATATTAAACAGGCAGCAGTGTTCAGTTAATTGAAAGTGTTAACCATCTAATGGAGTGCACTGTGGCTAATGAAAGGGAGAGTTTGCCCTGTCATCTATAGATGCTTCTAAAGATAGTGTATTTTAGCTTTACCACAGTCCAACCTCCAACTTTCAATTGGCTGGTCTCTCTGGTAGAAAGCTGTCAAGCTCAGTCATCAAGAAGTGAGAGTCATGCTGGCTTACTTGCTGGGTCCTTTCTGCTACCCCGGATTGGGTCGAAAGAGAATAGCAGGAGGTTAATGAAACAGTCTGAGTGTGTGTGTGTGTGTGTGTGTGTGTATGTGTGTGTGTGTATAGATGGACAGAAGGGCGATGTGTGTGTGTTTGCGGGTCTGTTTGGAAGAGATGACAGAAAGGAGACAACCTCAGGAGAAACACAAAGTCGGAGGAAAGGACAGAGTGAATGGCAGCGTGGAAGGCAACAGAGGGAACAGGTACGGAAGAGAGATGGGTGGGAAAAGGAAGTTTGTGGGAATGAAATGAAAGCAGAAAGATAAGAGGAAAGGGAAGGAGAGGCTGAAAAATGTTTGGAATGCAGAGTGATGGGGAATGCAGAAAGACTCGGGTATCTGGCCCTGCAGTGGCCATGCAGAAATTGGCTGGTCAGTGAGCTATTGTGGTGCTGCCTGTGAGAGAAGGCAT
Organism: Archocentrus centrarchus; assembly: GCF_007364275.1. NCBI lineage: Eukaryota > Metazoa > Chordata > Actinopteri > Cichliformes > Cichlidae > Archocentrus > Archocentrus centrarchus. The sequence goes on along the minus strand of NC_044349.1, from coordinate 26,052,123 downwards.
TGAATGGATCCAGAAGTACACAAACTGCTCAACCTTAGTCACGATGACACCTAGTATTCACCTCAAGGCCTGTGTGCACTTTGATCTTTTACAGAAACTTTAAGTGACTTCCCCAAGCAAGCACAAAGAACCCAAACTTCTGATTTAAAAGCTGGAGAGAAATATTTGTGTTATTGCCAGATATATTAAAACTTTAGAAAACTAAAACTTAAGTTTTCTTAAATATCATTTGGCCTACTGCATTGCACTGCAATTTTTAAATGGCACTTAGCTTCAGAGTATAGTCTCCGGACAAATCCAGATTCAGCTTGCCCACACAGATACTGCAGTTTCCATCCATCCATCCATCCATCCATCCATCCATCCATTTGGGACTGGGTCATGGGGGCAGCAGCCTAAGCAGAGAAACCCAAATCTCCCTCTCCCCACCCACCTCCTCCAGCTTATCTGGGAGAACACCAAGGCATTCCCAGGCCAGCCGAGAGATATAATCTCTCCCATGTATCCTGGATCTGTCCTGGGGCCTCCTCCCAGTAGGACTTGCCCGGAATACCCAAGAGGCACTCAGGAGGCATCCTAGTCAGATGCCTGAAGCACCTCAACTGGCTCCTTTCGATGTGGAGGAGCCCCTCTCAAATGACTGCAGTCTTCACCCTATCTCTAAGGGAGAGGCCAGCAACTCTTCAGAGGAAGCTAATTTCTGCTGCTTGTGTCCACGATCTCACTCTTTCTTTCACTACCCAAGGCTCATGACCATAGGTGAGGGTGGGGATGTAGATCAATTGGTAAATCGACAGCTTCACTTTAATGCTCTGGTGTCTCTTCACCACGATGGACCAGTGCATTACTGCAGCCAGAACCCCAATTCGTCTCCTATTCCTCTCTCTCCTCACTCATGAACAGACCCTGAGATACTTAAACTCCTCCACTTGGGGCAGCAACTTTTCCCAGACATGGAGTGGACACGCCACCCTTTTCTGGCTGACAATCATGGCTACATGGTCTCCAGCCATACTCCCGCAGCACCCCCACAGGATACCCTGAGGGATGCGGTTAAATGGCTTTTCCAAGTAGACTGGATGGACAAATTCCCAAACACAATCAAATATCCTTGAGAGTTTGGGGACATATTTGATTGCGTTGTGCTAGTAGTTGTGAACACAGGCCTCGATCAGCCATTGTAATGGAAAATATTAAGACTCTACTACTTCTCTGTCAAACTGACCTTACTGAATGAAAGGCTCCATTCTGTCTTATTCTGACTCCATGTCCTTCAGCTATTCCATATATTGATGTACGAGTCATCTTTTACTATTCTGTGACCATGGCAGATTATAATCTGTCTCTATAAATGTTCTAGGCTTACACAGTCAAAAACCATGCAGACCACTGCCATACTCTCATGTTGTTCGACCCCCTTGTAAAGATAAATAAAATTCACAAAGACAACCTGGTTGTGTGCACTTTGATTTATTTAAGATTTTCACAACATCTTAAGCAGAGATTAGTAGCACCTGAAGTGTAAAAATCTGGTAAACTGACTTTTATTCAAACACACGACTCAAGTGACATCCCATGAGGCAGTTTATCAGAGTTTGAGAAATTCCCTTGAGAGCCAACAAAGGCTGCATAGTGATGTACTTCTTACAAAAACTGTAAAACATTCTGTTGTACAAAGCAGGTGCAATTTCATCAGTTGTGAAGGTTTTACAGCCACTGAATCTAAATCATAAATAAAAATAAATAACAGTCATAAAAGACTGATGTTACTTAACCTGTTCTAAAGATTCTCAGCCAAACGTTTACCAGCTTGGATGCAACAGAAATGAAGCACAACAAATCCTACATGTGTTAGTCACACTAGAAGTAGGTGGTCCCCTTAGTGAATGTGTCATGTTTATGAAGAAATCAAAAAAAGAATTAAAAATAAAGGCTCCATATGTGCTTTTATAGTAAATACAGCCTGCAACCAAAACAATCCGCTCTTAGGAGGAAAAAGGTTAGCATGTTTACAAGTACACTGTACTATATTGTCATCTGATCAAACTTGCAACAGCAACAGCACCTAGTTATCCATCCATCCATCCATCCATCCATCCATCCATCCATCCATCCATCCATCCATCCATTTTTGTTGCCATTTTTGGCACACATTGGCACACATACGTACATTGACTAGAGTGTCATTGCAGGACTCGCACTTGTAATAGAGTATTTTTATTAGTAGTATCACTAGTAATGGTTATTAACGGGTTATTAACTGTACGTGAAAGGTATCAGATCAACCTTACATCATTTGTAGAGTGATTAAGTTTAGCATATTCAGTCTTAATCACAGACATGCTCATCTTGAAGCTTCAGAACCAGTAGGTGACATAGCTACGTCCATCTTTTGTACCGTCCATGGTCTTAATCTGCGAACTAATAGCTGTCTGAAAAATATAATGAGCTGCATTACATTGAAGTTCATGCACATGTGCTAAAACAAGCTTAATCAAGCCAGATTTCCTGATCATCAGATGGGGTCATATAACAAAACACTGCACAGTCTATCCACAGCTGGTAAAACAGAATGCATGGCTGATGGTGTATGAAAGCCCTAGTTCAGGTTGATGATTTTGCTGGCATCGCTCCTCAGCCCTGACATATGTACACACACAAACACAGAAAGACACACACACATAACTGTAAAAGAAGCTGTTAGAGAGCTGACAGGTCGCCATCTGCAGTGCGCCATCATTAAGATGGGCCTGAATGCAGAGTCATGGGCAAAGCTATTCAACAACCTGGCTGCAATAAAGATGAAGAAGATAAACAGGGTTAAGATGCACATTAATCTTTTTTTGATTTGGATAAGCAGCTTGGTGTTCGTGTGTTTTTGCCTGCAGCCTTTTATGTTTATGTGTAAGATTAAAAAAAAGACAGTAATTACGGGAGAGGCAGAGTGAAGACTGAGCAAGAGACTGTCAGGCCTGAGATGATGCTAAACCCCTTGTTGCTTTTCATAATCTTCTTGAACTTTGGCAGTGTCATTAAGCGATAATGCGGGATAATGCCAGAGATCCTCATCGATTCGCCATGCCTGCCAGATGAGGCCAATATCGACCCAGGAACAAGGTTATGATGAGCAGTCTTTTCATGCCTCTAATTTATCTGCTCATCTCAAAGCCAAGTTGTATCACAAGAAACAGAAAAAAAATATGAGCTAAAAATAGTGTGTTTAATGCCTTTTCAAAGAAAAACCTGCTAGAAGGATGCTTGGTATGTTTTTATAAGCCTCGTGGATGTTCCGTTCAGAGCGTGCAGGTGCAGGCTGGTCCTTGGAGCCAAACATTTGAGGGTTTTGGATGAAATTTAAGCGACTGTTTGGAGCACCGCTCCAAATAGTAACAAATCTCTCACTGCTGCACAGCAACAAAGGCGAGCTGAAGGTCATTTTCAGTTGTGAATTTAAGAGAAATTTCTGGTAAGCACTCTTAATGAGCGATGTCCTTGGAACATACTGAGCTGAGTGAAAAACATCACCGAACAAGCCAGAACAGAGGATGTAAAAGAGATGCCACATTCAGAGTGATTGATTGTCGACGGGAAACTGAACCCCGCAGTGTGGATTCTTCCTGTGTTTCAGAATAATAATGAAATGAGTGAGTCACATATCAAAGGAGATGATAAAAACAAGAATGCAGTGCAGGAAGAATTACAGCGAGAGAGAGAGAGAGAGAGAGAGGAGATGAGATTGGGTTCTTACACAAAAACAGTGTTGTGAGGCAATGAAACCATCCATTGATAAGAGAGGACTCATCAGCGGAAGTTCAGGTGAACTGAAGGTCTCCGAGGTTAGATGGTGCAACAGCAGAGGTATTCAAAAACTGCTGCCAAAACCACTCCCACTCATCCTTCTTCCCCTTTCACCTTCTTCCCTCCTTTCTCTTTCCTTTGATCGCTCTCCCTTGTCTGTCTCCTCCTTCTCTTCGTATCTTCCTCCCACGCTTTTTCACTTGTGCCACTGAGGGATTCGCCCTTGGCAGCCAACTCCGTTGCTTCAGCCAGAACTGAGTTGGAATATGAAAAAATTAGGGCAAAATTGTTTTCCTTTTATTCATATCTTGGCTGTGGAGAAAATATTTTGTCTATCTAAAGATTTTTGGAAAAGGATATCCTAAGCACATTATGGTCAGAAAGGAGCAGTTGGAGCTTAAAGCAAAACGGAATCTCTCACATATGAAGGAACAGAGTTGAGAGAAGAGCATCCACTTGGTTTTTTTCCAGGAGTGGGAAAATCTTGAGGCAGTGGTCAATAAAATTCATTCCACAAAAACTGATGCTACAGCCCCTGGTTACATCACGTTTTCAGCACTTAATTATTTCTTAAAGTGGGCTTTGAATTTTCATGTGTTTTAAAAAAGCTTAAAATGTTCACATATTTACTTTTTAAAGGACAGCATCATATGCTGTATATTCAGCCGCTGAGCTGTTGACCTGCTGAGTCTGAATTAATTTAATTATTGCAAGACTTTCCAGAGAAAGACTGAAACTTCCATGCTTGTCATGAAGCTGCCTTTTGGAGCATTTTATTATTACAGTATATGAGAAATACCATAACTTACAGTGTAGTGAATTATACTAAAAGCCTATCCAGAAAATCTATGTGTCATGTCCTGGGCCGTTGGCCCAGCGTTTTGTGTTAATTTATTTCCTGAGTTTGTCCTCCCTGTATGTTTGTCATGTTCCCAGTGTTGTGACTTGTCTGCGTGTTCCTTGGTTTATCACTTCCTGTTTTATTTTGCCAGTGTGATTTCCTTGTGCTTTGTGTTTAGCTTTGCTTCCCCTGTGTAATTAGTTTCATTTGCCTCACCTGTTGTTCCCTGCTGTTTCCTCTTGCCCTGATTACCCATTGTGTATTTAAGCCCTCAGTTTTCATTTGTTCTCTGTCGCGTCGTTGATGTTTTGTGCCCGCATGTTCCTGTGTTCCCTGTGCCTGCCCTTCGTCTCCCTGTGCCTCCCTTCCAAGGTTTTTGTATTTGTGTTTCCCCGTTGAAATAAATCCCCTTTTTAGTTATGTTTGCTTCTGGAGTCCTTCCTGTGAGTCCTTCCTCGTCCGTTTCCTCCCCGGCCATGACAGAACGACGCGACCATTACAAAACCCCCTCCGGCTCCAATTTTTTCGACGGCACTCGTCTAGCGCTGGGGGGCCCGGCGTCTTTGAACAGTCCCCGTCATCGTCACTCACCTGCCTCCCCTTTCGCTGATCCCTCCCTTCCTCGGCAGCCGCGGAGGAGAGGGAGTTCCCGGCAGCAACGGCGGAAGGCACCCCGAGACCCGAGCGGTATAACGCCGCGGACCGCTTCACCACTTCACACCCAATCCTCCGTTTCCGTGAGTAACACTGGCTTCAACGCTACTATGCCTGCGGACAATTATTCCCGTCACCCCCCTGCCTTTCCCCTCCCTGAGGTGGCAAAGCAGACCATTATCTGTTGGGTGGATTCACTGGTTATGGACCTTCTGGCTGACCCATGTGAGCAGGAACAGCAACAGCTCACGGCCCAGCTGCAAGGGCTAGTCGATGATTACCCTTGGTTATTTGGCTCTCTGCATGGGTTAGTGCAGGATTTCTTAACCTCCACCCTTCACCTACAGCAGTCCCCAGTGTCAGCTCATTCTCAGTCCCCAGTGTCAGCGCATTCTCAGTGCCCGGTGTCAGCTGTGTCTCAGTCTCCCCAGTCAGCTGTGCCTCAGGCTGCTTCCACGCAGTCAGCTCCTCTCCCTAGCTCACAGTCAGTCTCCTCGCAGTCAGTCTCCTCGCAGTCAGTCTCCTCGCAGTCAGTCTCCTCGCAGTCAGTCTCCTCGCAGTCAGTCTCCTCGCAGTCAGTCTCCTCGCAGTCAGTCTCCTCGCAGTCAGTCTCCTCGCAGTCAGTCTCCTCGCAGTCAGTCTCCTCGCAGTCAGCTCTAACGCCCTTAGCTCCTGCTCTCTCTAGCTCGCAGTCTGCTCTTTCTGTCTCCCGGCCTGCTTCCACGCGGCCAGTTTTGACGTACTCAGGCCCCTCTAGCCTTCAGTCGGTTTCCCTAATGTCTGTTCACCCTAGCACTCTGTCAGTTCCTCCAGTGTCAGTTCCTCCAGTGTCAGCTCCTCCTCAGTCGCAGTGTTCCCAGTCAGCTGTAGCTCCAGCTCCTCCTCAGTCGCAGTGTTCCCAGTCAGCTGTAGCTCCAGCTCCTCCTCAGTCGCAGTGTTCCCAGTCAGCTGTAGCTCCAGCTCCTCCTCAGTCGCAGTGTTCCCAGTCAGCTGTAGCTCCAGCTCCTCCTCAGTCGCAGTGTTCCCAGTCAGCTGTAGCTCCAGCTCCTCCTCAGTCGCAGTGTTCCCAGTCAGCTGTAGCTCCAGCTCCTCCTCAGTCGCAGTGTTCCCAGTCAGCTGTAGCTCCAGCTCCTCCTCAGTCGCAGTCTCAGACCCCTCAGTTAGCTCCAGCTCCTCCTCAGTCGCAGTCTCAGACCCCTCAGTTAGCTCCAGCTCCCTCTGCTCACCCTGCTCCCACTCCCTTGGCTCCAGCTCCCCCTGCACCCGTACCTGTTCCGCGGGTGGGGGCAGCCACGGACGGGCTGACCTCTGCACCCGTACCTGTTCCGCGGGTGGGGGCAACCAGGTCCAAGCCTTCGCATCGGTTTTCTGTGTTAGCTGCAGCAGCAGGGTCTCAGTCAGCTCTAGCTCCAGTCGCTCTCCCTCGCCTTCAGTCAGCTCCAGTAACTCTTCCTCGGTCCCCAGTGTCAGCTGTTTCAGTGCCCTCTCAGTCAGTTCCCTCAGCCCCTGTCTTAGTTCCTTCGGTTTTGGTCCCAGTTCCCTCAGCTCCTGCTCCTTCTGTAGCTCCAGTAGTGTCAGCTCCCTCTCAGGCCCCAGTGTCAGCGAGCTCTCGGTCTGTCTCCACGCAGCCAGATCTCCCTAGCTCTCGGTCTGTCTCCACGCAGCCAGATCTCCCTAGCTCTCGGTCTGTCTCCACGCAGCCAGATCTCCCTAGCTCTCGGTCTGTCTCCACGCAGCCAGATCTCCCTAGCTCTCGGTCTGTCTCCACGCAGCCAGATCTCCCTAGCTCTCGGTCTGTCTCCACGCCGCCAGATCTCCCTAGCTCTCGGTCTGTCTCCACGCAGCCAGAGCTCCCTAGCTCACAGCCCGCTCTCGCTGGCTCCCGGCCTGCTTCCGCGCAGCCAGTCGTCTCCCGGCCTGCTTCCGCGCAGCCAGTCGTCTCCCGGCCTGCTTCCGCGCAGCCAGTCGTCTCCCGGCCTGCTTCCGCGCAGCCAGTCGTCTCCCGGCCTGCTTCCGCGCAGCCAGTCGTCTCCCGGCCTGCTTCCGCGCAGCCAGTCGTCTCCCGGCCTGCTTCCGCGCAGCCAGTCGTCTCCCGGCCTGCTTCCGCGCAGCCAGTCGTCTCCCGGCCTGCTTCCGCGCAGCCAGTCGTCTCCCGGCCTGCTTCCGCGCAGCCAGTCGTCTCCCGGCCTGCTTCCACGCAGTCCCCTGCACCTCTGCTATTCCTCGAGCAGCCCCTGCTGCTCAATAAAGCAGCAGTGTGCCCTGTTCCGCGGTCCCAGCCTACGCATCCGGTGCCTCACTATGTAGGCCCCGTTCAGCCCATGGGCTCAGCTCACTCCAAGCCGATGGGGGTCTCCGCTCAGTCCGAGCACTCCGCGCCAGAGGGCCCCGCTCAGTCCGAGCCGATGGGGGTCTCCGCTCAGTCCGAGCCAGGGGGTCCCGCTCAGTCCGAGCCGATGGGGGTCTCCGCTCAGTCCGAGCGCTCCGCGCCAGAGGGTCCCGCACAGTCCGAGCCGATGGGGGTCTCCGCTCAGTCCGAGCCAGGGGGTCCCGCTCAGTCCGAGCACTCCGCGCCAGAGGGTCCCGCTCAGTCCGAGCCGATGGGGGTCTCCGCTCAGTCCGAGCGCTCCGCGCACGAGGGTCCCGCTCAGTCCGAGCCGATGGGGGTCTCCGCTCAGTCCGAGCGCTCCGAGCCAGGGGGTCCCGCTCAGTCCGAGCCGGTGGGGGTCTCTGCTCAGTCCGAGCGCTCCACGTCACCCGAGGGTTCCCCACCAGAGCCCGGGGTCGCCCTTCTCCGCCGCCGCATGCCCCGCGGTCGGCCTCCAGTGATTCCTTCTCGTCCTCGTCGCCGCCGCCGCTGGGAGCGCGGTCGGCCTCCAGTGATTCCTTCTCGTCCTCGTCGCCGCCGCCGCTGGGAGCGCGGTCGGCCTCCAGTGATTCCTTCTCGTCCTCGTCGCCGCCGCCGCTGGGAGCGCGGTCGGCCTCCCTCGTTGGGGTTTTGCTTTGTGGCCCCTTGGCCTCTGCGGCCTCCTGAACTGTGTGTTTTTTGTTTTTGGATTTCCCACTGACTCCCCTGAACTGTGGACTGTTTTTTCCCCTGCTGTTTTTTGTTTTGTCATAGCTCCTGGACTGTTCCTTGTTTCGGCCCCCTGTTTTGGACATTGGAGCTCTCCGGCCTTGTGCCGTCGCTTTTTGTTTCATCCGGGTGTTTTTTTTTTGCTTCTCGTCCCCGTGTTTTGTTCTTGTTTGGACTGTGTTGCCTCTGCTCTGCCTCATTTTGATGCCCCCTGTTGGACTGTCTCCGGCCTTGTGCCGTCGCCTTTTGTTCTGGTCCTGTGTTTTTGTTTTCTTCCTGTCCGGGTTTGATTTGTTTTGTTCACGCCCTGTGATTTCTGTTTTGCTCCCTGTCTTTGTTTTTGTTTCGGGCCCTCCCTCCTGGTCCCCCGCCTCCCGCCCTTGTCTGGTTTTGTTTCTGGTTTTGGCCGGCGGGAGCCGGCCTTTGCGGGGGGGGGTACTGTCATGTCCTGGGCCGTTGGCCCAGCGTTTTGTGTTAATTTATTTCCTGAGTTTGTCCTCCCTGTATGTTTGTCATGTTCCCAGTGTTGTGACTTGTCTGCGTGTTCCTTGGTTTATCACTTCCTGTTTTATTTTGCCAGTGTGATTTCCTTGTGCTTTGTGTTTAGCTTTGCTTCCCCTGTGTAATTAGTTTCATTTGCCTCACCTGTTGTTCCCTGCTGTTTCCTCTTGCCCTGATTACCCATTGTGTATTTAAGCCCTCAGTTTTCATTTGTTCTCTGTCGCGTCGTTGATGTTTTGTGCCCGCATGTTCCTGTGTTCCCTGTGCCTGCCCTTCGTCTCCCTGTGCCTCCCTTCCAAGGTTTTTGTATTTGTGTTTCCCCGTTGAAATAAATCCCCTTTTTAGTTATGTTTGCTTCTGGAGTCCTTCATGTGAGTCCTTCCTCGTCCGTTTCCTCCCCGGCCATGACACTATGGTCCTATTTTGGTGAATGAAATTCTAGAAAGATCTTGATCCACCACTCATTCCTTTAAATTGTGCTTCCAAAGAGCCCGACTTTCTGGTAAATTTTTAAATATTAAATTTGCAAAAGAAAAAATAGTTTGGCAGACATAAAATGGTATTTTTGTAGCAACAATGTGATTCCCAAGGACCTATTAGTCCTTAAAAAACTGAGGAAAGTGGAGGACAAAAGAAGAAGTGGCTGGCATTAAAAAAAAAAAAAATGCATCAGATAAACAATATCTGAAAATCCTGTCCTTGAGAAACAGGAAAAAAATCCAGACCTGACACAGGACCTGAGAGATACTGTACATCTGGCCCTTCAGCTGATTCATATACTCTTCTCTAAATTTGACTTTTTGGTTCAAATTGTTGTCAGTATGTGCAGAAGAGGTCAGTTGAGGCTCTGTCATGGTTTGAGGCTGAATTTCAGCCAGTGGTGTTGGGGATCTTGTCAAAATTGATGGAATTATGAACACAGTGAAGTGCAGTCAGAATTTGATCCACCATGAAAATACCATCTGGAAAGAGTCTGATTGGCAACAGCTTCATTGCAGTAAAAGCATACCTGGATTTAAAAAACAAACAAACAAACAAACAAAAACAACGGCAAAACAGACAATAGAATTTGATCAGCCATCGATTGGCTTGCCCAGAGCATTGACCTCAACATTATTGAAGCAGTGTGGGATCATCTTTACAGAGAACAGGACAAAAGGCAGCCAACATCCAAAAAAGAGCTGTGTTGAAGAGAAAAATTACTCACACCAAATAATGACTTACACTGAGCTAAATATTGACATAAATATTGGGCTCTCTTTTTGCCTCGTATCCTGTATTTTCATTTATGTTTGCACATGATTCAGCAACTTGCTGCAGTTACAGTATTTCCCATTTTCCTGGGAATATGAAGAATTAAGCATTGGCTCAAGACTTTTGCACAGTTCTGTATTTGATTCGGTTCAATTCAGTTCTGCCATCTGCCTCGACCTGTTGGAGAGTGAGGGGAAAGAGAAAAGACAAATGAGAGCGCAGAGAGACAGCAGAAAAACACAAAGTACTGGAGAGAGAAGACAAACTTTGACATGTTGCAGTGATATATAAACACCTGGGGAGTGAAAAGAGGCGAGTGGAGAAGAAATGCTGGTTGTATCACTGTGTATCATCTGAAGTGCAGCAGCAGTCTGAGCTTGTACCTGCATAACTAAGAGATTGTTCAGGGTCACCTGATCCAGCCTTAACTGTAAGCTTTTTCAAGCTTTGTATGTTACTTAGTACCACTTGGTACAAACTATGTGACAAACTATATTTTAAAAAATATGTTTTAAGACTGAATGACTCATCTGACACATATCAGTAAAATTGTATAATTCCTTCTGAATCTTCAAAGTCTCTTTCTTTAACATTTCTTAGGGTTTTAAATGGCTTCACTGTTTTTTAATCTAATTTATCTAGCGTTACTTTTTACTCTATAATTTGATAAGTACCTTTTCTTTGCTAGAGAGCTTGAGAAATCATTATACAAACAAAGTGATTAACCTAATTTGTATTAAATCCTCTTTCAACACACCATGGTGGCTTGAAAAGATCAACTCAAATAATTGTGTGCAGGACATTTCTGATTTTGCAGTGGTGAGTGGTGTACTGCACGCATTACCTCATCCTTCTACAAACCCCTTCTACCCCCCACTCCACAGATGACCTACAAACTGCAAATAGACTGAACGAGTTCTATTGTCGTTTTGATGGTCAGTTCAGCAGCCTTCACACCTCCACCAGTCCCAACTACAATACAGCCAACACAAATATTCACCCCCCAACCTCCCCCACTCCCCACACCTCAGAGAAGCCCACATCATCAAGGACTCCCACCCCAGAGTCCCCCTCCTCCCCCACCCCCACAGTCTTTTGTATTCAGGAGGACCAGGTGCTAAAGCAGTTCAGGAGTGTCAAAGCTCGCAAAGCTCCAGGTCCAGATGGTGTCTCACCTGCCACACTGAGACACTGTGCTAACGAGCTTGCCCCATTGTTCACGAACATCTTCAACTCCTCACTGGAGGCTTGCCACGTGCCTGTCTGCTTTAAAACCGCTACCATTGTTCCTGTCCCCAAGAAGCCAAGGATCACTGGACTAAATGACTACAGACCTGTGGCACTGACTTCTGTGGTCATGAAGTCATTTGAGCGTCTGGTGCTGTCCCACCTCAAGTCCCTCACAGCCCCCCTTCTGGACCCCCTGCAGTTTGCCTACAGAGCCAACAGGTCTGTGGACGCCGCCATCACCCTGACTCTGCACTTCATCCTACAGCATCTGGACTCCCAGGGAACCTACGCCAGGATCCTGTTTGTGGACTTCAGCTCTGCCTTCAACACCATCATCCCTGATCTCCTCCAAGACAAGCTGTCCCAGATGAACGTGCCAGATCCCATCTGCAGGTGGATCACTGACTTCCTGATGAACAGGAAGCAGCACGTGAGGCTGGGGAAGAATGTCTCGGACTCCCGGACCATCAGCACTGGCACTCCTCAGGGCTGTGTCCTCTCTCCTCTGCTCTTCTCCCTGTATACCAACTGCTGCACCTCTGACCACCAGTCTGTCAAGCTTATTAAGTTTGCAGACGACATGACTCTCATCGGACTCATCTCAGACGGGGACGAGTCGGCCTACAGGATGGAGGTCAAACGTCTGGTGTCCTGGTGCAGCCACAATAACCTGGTACTGAACGCCCAGAAGACAGTGGAGATTATAGTGGACTTTAGGAAGCACACAGCCCCTCTACCCTCCATCATCCTGACTGACACCCCCATCACCACAGTGGACTCTTTTCGCTTCCTGGGAACTACCATCACCCAGGACCTCAAGTGGGAGCCCACCATCACCTCTGTCATCAAAAAGGCCCAGCAGAGGATGTACTTCCTGCGGCAGTTGAAGAAATTCAACTTGCCAGCAAGGACCATGGTGCAGTTCTATACTGCCATCATTGAGTCCATCCTCACCTCCTCCATCACTGTGTGGTACGCTGGAGCCACCACTAGGGACAAACAGAGACTACAGCGCGTTGTGCACTCTGCTGAGAAGGTGATTGGCTGTAACCTCCCATCTCTCCAGGACCTGTACACCTCCAGGACACTGGGGCGTGCAGGTCGGATCACAGCCGACCACTCTCACCCTGGGCACAGACTTTTTGACCCTCTCCCCTCAGGCAGGAGGCTACGGTCCATACGGACCAGAACCTCTCGCCATAAGAACAGTTTCTTCCCCTCTGCTGTTGGACTCATGAACAATAACCCTAAGACTGTTACCACCACCCTCCACAAACGCTGATGACCCCATGTCTATGCACCTGTCTGATTGCACTGATGTACATATTAGTGGAATATAGTCTACATTCTTTTATCTTTAATTAGTCTCTGCACTGTATATTTTGTAATTTTGTAATATTGTGCTATAGTTATAGCTCTAATATCTCTGTATATTTGCAATTTGTATACTTGTATATTGTCTTATAGTTTTTATACTTATTTGTTTTTTTTTTTTTGTTTTTTTTTCTGTAAGCACGAAGTACCGCAGCAATTTCCTAATGCTGTGAACCTGTTCACCCATATGGCAATAAAAACCTTCTGATTCTGATTCTGATTCTGAAATAAGTTCAATTGCAACATTATCAATTAAAATTGCTTGATTACATACAAAATAAGATGCATACTGGCTTTAAATCAATTAAACACAAATAACCACTCTGACCAGGAGGGTAACGGATCCAAACAAGGGTTTCCTTTAATGATCATTTGTCTTGTAAAGAATATAATACAGGGACAGGACTGGAATTCATAAGAACACACATCAATAAATATGGATAAATACTTGTGGGCCACATTCACACAACTGTAGATGAGCTCGGCTTCATTGATGCTGTGTCTGTGTTCACAGTCGACATGAGCACACAGCTCTGCCGCAGACTGAAGCGTTGTGGAGGGAACAGAGCTAAAGAAGTGATGTTTGTCATCTTGGCAAACTATTACTCTGCTTCCGTCTCTCCTGTTGACCGAAGCGCCTCGTTTTTCTGTTGCAGCAGTTTAAACCGGCAGTGTGTGTGAGCAGAAGAGAGGAACAGAAAGCAGGCAATGGGCTTTTCATCTACAGAGGCTGTGTGAATATGGCCCAGAGAGGCTAAGCAACAAACACACCCAGAGGTTAAATGGATTGTTCTTAAAAAACAACAAAAAACCCCCTCAAAAACAAAAAAACCCCACTTTGAATATTTAGATCACAGAGGAGGAAAAGGAGCATTTTCACTGGTTCCTGCTCTGCGTTTGTCACTTAGATTTGTCATAATCCCTCTGTAACATATCTCCATTCACCCATCCATCCCAACCATTTTCTTGACAATGATAGATTGTCTCAACTCAGCATCAGACAGAAATACAATGTTATACAAATACCAGAAGTATGGGTTCCTGTATGTTAGATATCGAAGAGTTAGAAAGTGATACGCCAGTCGTCAGAGAGAGATGAAAGTTTAAAAATTCCTCATGAGATGGCTACAAGAATAAGACAGGGAGTTCTGAGAATAGCAGTATTTATGTGGGACAGAACACTACCTAGAGTGTCTTACAGACACATGGGAGTGCTATAAGCTATGGCAGTCTGTTTTCCTGTCATTTAAAAAGCGCTCAGCAGTCAGTCAATGCAATTGTACCGCCGATGCCATCGACGGACTTAATAAGAACCCAGGACAGACAGCCTAATCACGAAATCAATAGTCTGTCTGCGTGCGATTGAGGAAGGACAACAGCCTTTAACGCTCTTATCAGGCTGTCATGACTGATGAGTACCGTGTTCAAATGCATCAGGTCCACAGTGACAGGAAGTTACAATACACTCAGGAAAGAAGAGTTCTCGGTTTCCTTCGTCCCCACAAACATACACTACTTGTACGCTCCCATGGAAATACATGTTCAGGAAGTAGACTGGGTTTGATCTCTGGCTCCTCCAGTCTGCAGGTCAGAGTGTGCTAGCCCTATACTCACTGGTATGTGTGTAAAAGTGTGAATGCTATATGTATAGAAAAAGCATTTTGTAATGGGTGACTGTGGCTTTAAGTGAAAATCACTGAAGTCTTGTCTATAAATATAATACAGGCAACCTCACCTTTTATTATTATTATTACTGCATTATTAACTGATAAATTCAGCATTACCCCGTGGTTAGATCATTCCTCAGAACATACTGTATCTTAACATTAACTAGACATGGCAGTACTGTTAGGCCTCATATTCATCAACCTTTAAGCTGTTTGCAAGGTGAATGACACTCTGAGCATAAAAGGCTCCTAGCATTTAAATGCATACTTCATTATTATGTGTACTCAGGTTACATTAAAAAGAAAACAACCAAACAAATAACAAAAAAACCCCAAACTCAACTCTTTTACCTCTGAACTGTGCTATTTATTTATTTATCCATTTAGACTGTTTTGGTGTGAGTTGCCCAATTTAGTAGATGTTAACCGGTAGAGTTGTCGGCCTTTTCTTGACTATAACAGAACAACAGAAGCATCAGCTTTGCAGCACTTAAAGCACCTTGAAAAACTCAGCAACTGTGTATTCCTCTGAAATTCTTTTCTTTAACTCACATAGCCTTGCCAGCAGTATCACTGTGCAAAAAAGAAGCATGCATATACCTGTAACAAGAGTGCTGTACCCACGACACTGTGACAGGATGTAAACAGTAATGGTCCTTCGGCTGGGCACTAATGCAGCTTCCTTTAGGTGGAGGCTGTATTTTCTCAGAAAGACTGATACAAGACATTTTTTAAAGTAATTAATGTGATGACTTCTGGGGGAAAAAAAAAATACATGCTGCTACATTTTTCAGATGTATCATTTAATTCCATTATATTCAAGAGAAGGCAGACATCTCTATAACAGATAACTGCAAAACTGGGTAACTTCCTCCAAAAACAATCTGAGAAGGATAAACAGGACTACAGGCGAGTGGAAAAACATGTATATTTGATTATGGGGTGAACTATGTCATCATCCTAGAAGACTTTCCTCTTGTAACATTGTTTTATTATCTGTAATTTCATGCTTGGATATTAGATTTTTTTTTTTCTTTTTTGCATGCAGTGGAAATGATATTGGTGTTTATGAAAGCTGCTGCACCTGCCTCTGTCACACTGCTCCAACTAGACGCATGCTTCATCAAAACATGCACAATAAATTTAGCCAAGCTGTGCTCCCACTGTCAACATTCAGACAGAGTGCAATTGAACAGTCACAGCTACCAGCACAAGAAGATGCACTCCCTTCAATCCCATTCTTATCTCATGTATGCTGAACTCAGTAAGTGGGTAACAAATATGATAGGTGGCTACGCCAGAGAAAAAAAAGGCCTTCTGGCTGTGAAGACTTTCAGTGGTTTGCTTGCCGCTTTCCCCCGAGGCCTGGTGCCGAGCCAAGAGACAGCTGGCAGAGGCCTCTGTTAACTCATTCATCTTCATAATTAACACTCACAATTATAAGAGTTTGTCGCTTTCTGTTTGCGTGCCCTCGGGGCTCTGACTAGAAAACCCGATGAGGGACGAGGAGAGGAGTGTGAGTGGAGGAGATTAAAAGGGGGAGTCAAAAGCAAAGAGAGACAGACACTGTTTGAGATTTCAAGAGGAAGAGAGTGACTGTTGGAATTCATTGACAGAGTTTTTTTTTTTCCTGCTCTGCTGGTGAGAAAGGTTAACCACCTTTAAAAGACCAGCTCAATCCCAGCGGACGTGCAAAAACGAAACTGTTCATTACCCTCAGCCCAGAGGGTGAAGCTCAGTGTTAAATCCAAACAGATCTTTTATATTCTGTCTATTATACATTTGCTCATTTTTTTTTAAAGATTATATAATTATATCTGTAGAAGGTCCACACATAAACTCACGTAGGAAGGAGGATTTAAGTGAATTTTCTGCATTTTTACGGTGCGCCAAAAACTCTTTGCAGAGGCAAAGTAAAAGTGAGCGATGCCAGACTCTCTTTAAACACAAACACAGGCTTTATTATATAGTCTTATTTAATCACTAGATGCTAGCTTGTATTCACTTCCTTATCACTTTATCACATTAAATTTTGGTCCTGTCGCACTGCTGAACCTTTACACAACTGTAATTAAACCGTCCTTGTTCGTCAACTCTGATTTGAATTACTGCGAGAGGGGCTTCAGTCTGCCCTTTTATTCGGTCATTTTCTTTTATCAATCTATTTTCCAGGAAAGACAGAAAAAAAGAAGTTTATGTCAGCCTGACATCTTCGGCGCGCGACAGCTGTTTGACGGCTATGACAGTTCTCTGGGCGTCCTGTCTGTCACTCTTTACTTTTCACTCGCTGTCCATCAGCATAACCCTCCCCTTGTCATGGCTGCTCTGTGGTTCTGCAGATAATGCAACTTGTTAATTAGGCATGCAGTAGATTAATTAAACTGATACTGTGGTGTACGATCACTATTCTTCTCCGTGTGGAGGAGCGTTGTCATTGCCAAGGTGAGAGGAGACAAACAAAGGCAGGGAATTTATGTGCACAGGATGGATTTTCTTACCTCGAGTGACTTTATATAACCTGATCCTGGTTTAGTGTTTTCATAAGATGCGCGAGAGGCCGCTGAAAACCCTGAGTGTACACTTTCTCCACTAAAAAACAAGTTAAAGTGAATTTAGGTGTGCTTACTGTCCACTTCCTGACAAAGATGAAAGGTACTAAAGTGTGAAGGTGGTGATGATAAAAGTATAACGAGATGGAGAAACAAGGGATAAAAGTGCTGGGGTATAATCCCAGAAGCTCCAACCTGAAGTGCTGGCTTTAAAAAACAGCAATTTAACCCGGCAGTAAAAGGGGAAGAAAAAGGGAGCAAAGTGCTTATTCTATCCATCTCAATCCCCTCTTTAAAGGAGGCGACACGACAGGCGCGAGCTCAGGTGTGAACAGCTGTGAATGGCAAGCCTTAATCTCTGCTGATCCTTTATATCATCACCCATTGGGACCTCAGCCACTGTCAGTGTCTTCAGCCATAACACACATGCAGCACCCCCCCCCCCCCCCCCCCCCCACACACACACACACACACATAAGATGAGCAGGAGATCGTTGTCTCTGTCTCCTCTGCCTTATATTCATCCTCATAGCCTGCGCAAAGCTTTGATTCATGATACAACAGCCTCAGCTAGCTGTCATGTCTGTTTTCCACTGCATGCCCAATTCATCCTGCCTTAGAGGGCTGGTTAAATCTGCAGAGCCATGCGCTCTACAAAAATGTTTATATTCAGTCCTATGATCTTTGAAAGATTTGTTCTGAATGACAGCGTTACAACAATGGATCAAAAACAAACATAATGAAATAATACAAATCTAGACAGACAAATTACTTGTTTTGCTTGACTCGCATTTGCAAAATGGCCAACACAAGACACGCAACTTTTAACCAATCAGTGCTAATGCTGCTCTCACTATAAAGGCTGGACATGTAAAAAAGGAACTGTTAGCTACCATACTCGCCATAAAAACTAAGGTTGCAGAGGTAACACTGCTGCTTCACGGCAAGACAGGTCTTGATTTGAAGCTCATGGTGAGCTGGAGTTCCTGTGGGTTCTCTCTGCGTGCTCCAGTTTCCTGTCACAGTCCAAAGACATGCTTGTTAGGTTAATTAATGATTCTTGGACGCAGGTGTGGATGTGAAAGTGTTTGGCTGTTGGTTTCTCTGTGTTAGCCCTTTGATGGACTGGTCACCTGTCCTCAGTGTACCCTGCCTCGAGCTGTATGATACCTGGGATAGGCTACAGCCCCCTAGTGGTTCAGTTACACTGGAGTTAAAAAATAGGACGGCGTTAAAGGTGGCAGTTGACTGCAAGTGGTGGCAGACCTGGTCCCAACGTTTGAAGCAAACGCAACGAGATTGCGAGTTTACTGCAAATGAATGGTCCCAATAATTTTAGTCATGTATTAGTGTCAAGCAGCTGTTTTCCCCAGTGTGGCTGTGGTACAAGTCAGGTAAAGATTTAAGAAAGTGGATGGCCTTAAATCATATTTAGATTTGTGTTAGATTTAAGTTTTGTTTCAAAAACAACCTTTTCTCATGCATTAAAAGGAAAATGGGTAATTTGCAAGTGCAGCACAAATTGGGATTTTACACATTTTTCCTCACCTGTTGTCCCAATGAGCATGATGAGGGTGCATATTGGTAGATTTACAGAATATATTTAATCAAATAAACGTCAGTTAAAGGCAGATTGACTCGTGGTGAAAATTAATCACTGTTCACACACACCCACACCCGCACACACAGGATGTGAAACAGTCCACCCTGACCTATGTACAGTGTTTTGTATTGGTATAAAAGAGCCATCTCACTTCTGTGTTTGTTCATCATTTGCACAGCTTCACAAAAAGAATAATTAGCAAAATTGAACAATATTGCTGGGGGGGAGATAATACTTTCGCACCTAACGAATGCAGTGATTTGCCTCACTCACGCCTGTTTGAACGCACCGATACTCCTGTTGAATACACAATGCAATAAAAACAGCAGTAAGCCTTCAACATAAATGCAAAACAGATGTGTGAGAGGTTCTTCACCCTGCTGCATCACCTTGATTAATTCACAGTACACATTCCCACAGCAACTCAAACTGTGAAAACAAAAGACAAGGCAAATGCAGGACTGCTGAGCTGAGTTGAGACAAACTGACATCAAATGTTCAGATTAACCCTCTCCAGTGACAGGTGTGGACGGTCTGACACAGCAGGAGGCGTTTGATATTGTTCAACACTTTCAAAAAAACTGACTGATGTGTGACGTGATGTGCTGAAACTGCATTGAGATGAGATGTCATTTCCATTTTCCTCTGGGGTTAAGCATCTGATCTAAAGTAATGGTCTTACACTGACAAGAAGATACAACACTAACAATTAAAATAATTAAATTACGACTGCCTCTGAAGAAAAGAAAATCAATTAAATCTGTTTGAGAATAACTCAATGTTGCATTAAGTCAAGTACAATGTGTCACCAAAAGCAGCAGAGTCAAGAAATAAACACTGAGTATTTGTAAAAAATAACTATGTGTTCAACAGACAAAAGGCTCAAGTCAACAACACAATGTCTTCCTTGACTCCTCTGATTTTGATACAGCAAATTCAATGATGTCATCCATATTTAGGAACGCTTTAGAATGTTCACTGTGGCTCTCAACGGTTTTTTTTTTTTTTTCAAAAGCAGGTCAGCATAGCCCCATGTTTCAGGTCATCGTTGAGCTCAAAGGGAGAGTAAATGGGTCAAGAAAGAAGGTAGGTAAGAGACAGATAGGGTGTGACTAGAAAGTCAAACTGAGAAAGGAAAGTAAAAAGAGTACAAAGGGATTTCTTATTGTCCTGTTGATGCCTGGCAACACTTTGCCAGGCCTTGGAGTTGACTATGATACAGGCTGACTCAGAGAGCCAGGGGTAGAACTAAGGGCAGGAGAATGCAGTGCAGGAGGAGGGCGGAGGGAGGCGGCTTGGTCAGAGAGTTTTGGGCTGTAATTGTGAAGAAGTGTTTGGGGAAATGGGGACAAAAGGGAGACAGGCAAACTGCAGCTGGCAGAAGAGGAGAAAAGCAAAGGGGATGAAGATTTTTGGTTCAGAAACGGGCGTGGTTGTGACCCTGGCCTCCCTCTCCTCCGTGGTGGCCTCCCTCTCTGTGGCCGTGCCTCTTGTGCTTTCTGCGCTCTCTCCTGCCCTTGTGGTGGTGACGCCGGTAACGGTGAGCTCGCCGGGCTGGAGGAGCAAGCAAAGGGGGAAGAGAGTATTAAAGAAGTATGTCAATATGGAATAAGATAAAAGTGAAGGGTGGAAAACTGATGTAAGAGGGAGATGAGTCACTGGCAAACATCAGAAGTTTTTGAAATCAGGTAAGATGCGAGAGAACGGGGATCAAAAAGCGGGAAGGTCAAAATGTGTAGATGGTTTAACTGTTTCCACCACACTGAGGGAATCTGTTTTATCTCTCATTGAGTAGACTGGGCGCCTTTAGCAAGGGCACAGTGAGCTAGCCACCCACTCACAGCCTCAGTATAAGCTTGTTCCTGGTGTGTACTGCCAAATTAGATTGCTCTGTCCCTTTCTGGGTTTGCCAACAAAGAAATGTCGTCTGCAATGAACGATAACAACATTATAACTCTGGGACATAAAAACAACTCTGTCCAAAGATAAAGAGTCATAAGCAAAGGAATCTTTATCTCTTTGAACAGAAGCTACATTATTTCAGTATTTCATCATTACTGTCACACTGTGAGCAAAGTGAAGTGAAATACAGGGCTCAGTTTTTGAATATTTCATATATATCAACCATTTACATGGTCTATGAAGAAGAGGAAATTGTGGTGAAAAGTTATGACATCAATTCAGTCTATTCCATCGCAGTCAGTGTGAGCAGTTTTAAATGGATAAAAGCAAAGTTTATTTAAAAGAAGATAAAGTATTCAGTGAAAGAAAGTGTCTGCAGTGTCATCACTATCACTATCTCAGAAGCTTGCTCACAGATACAAAATTATTCTGTGCAGATGTTTTACATGTGCAAAAATACAGTACTGTGGAAGTCTAGATCCACCTGTCATTGCTTTATATTTTGCTTCCAAGCAGCCAGACTTTCTTGTAAATTTTTAAAGTGGTCTTGAGCAATAGTTATCTCAGCATTTTGAAGGTTTTTCAAAGTTTCTCTTTGGAAATTGGCCTTTTCAGTCTATTCCTTATACCTAACCATTTTCAGAGGATTGACCTAATTGCAGGGGATTAGGTCTTTAGGCACTTTGTTACTAGCAACCTGTTGCAAATACACATCATCTGCTCCCATTTCTTTAGTTGAATCTATGAAAATGCAAAAGATAAGACAGTTTGAAAGGAATAAAATAGTTTTGTTGTACCAACAAGGTGATTCTCAAAGAACTGTTGGCCAAAAACTTGGCAGATCTTGGCATGATATGGAATATGTCCTTAAAAATCTGAGGAATCTGGACATGTGGAGAACAAAAGAAGACATGACAGGCCTAAAAAATTAAAAAGTAATAGTAAAAAATAGTAAGAAATAGTACAAAAATCCTGCAGACCTGACACAGGACCTGAGTGATACATATTGCCCTTCGGTTGATCCATCTAATGTACTGTTTCCTGAAACTTCATCAGAAATACTCTCAATAAACGGGTGGCTGTCAAGAAGCCATTCTTAAGGAAAGGAAACACAGTTTGGTGGGTAAGGATCTTGTGAACACAGAAAAGTACCCTCAGATTACTATCGGGAAAGGATCTGAGTAGCAATGGATTAATTTTTCAACATGACAATGATCCCAAACACATTGCCAATGCAGGAAAATCATACCTGGATAGAAAAAACACACAATGGAAAACCATCAGTAATGGACTGGCCTCCCTCCAAACTCAACATTATTGAAGCAGTGTGGGATCATCTTCACAGAGAATGGGGGCATCTAACATCCAAAGAAGAGCTTTGTCCTTCAAGAGGCCTGGAGAACTACTCCTAAAGACTGCTTAAAGAAATGAAAAGAAAGCTTGCCTACAAGAGTTTAGATTATATTGAAGAATAAAGGTGGTCATACCAAATATTGAGTTTGAAGCTCATTAGAATTGTACAAATGCTGTTTGTACCTTATATACTGTACTATATTCCCATTTATGTTTGCATGTTTCAGTAAATTGCTGCACCTATTTCCTATTTTCCTGATGTAATATAATGAAATGAGGGGTGGCTTAAGACTTTTGCACAGTACTGTAAATATGAATGGCACAGAATTATAAAGTCTCTTTCTCTTTCTTTTTTTTCTTTACTTTTTTAGCACATGTGTTGTATTGCATGAAGCCTCAACCTGTTGTAAAAATTTGTTTTGAAAAGTCTACAAAAGAAGTAAAAAAAAAAAACAACAAACCCTACCTCGAGCACAAAACACTTCAAAGGACACCCTGCCACTTCTAAGCAAGCCCAGGGGACTAAAGTCTGCAATTATCAATAATGAGAGCAGGGACGGAAAGCCTGAGAAAACACATAGTGACAGCGGCTCCTTGGGGCTGTTAATGTTTGGGGTTCAGTCTTTTGGTGTGCGTGCTAAAAAAAAAACACAAGTCTTCCTGTTTGCCAACCAGTCAAATTCTCTGTGTTAAAACTTACATTTTATGCAGATGATTTTAGGTCGGTCCCACTTGCCGTTAGCACGACACTTAGCAGTGGGCACGTGCCGCTGCAGGAAGCCATCGGCGCACTGGTAGCGCACTACTGAGTGGATGTCATAGTGGGTACGCTTCCGACCAATCAGGAAGGCATTATCCACAGCTGGAGGGGCCCCGCAAAGCACTGTAGAGGCAGAGAAATACAGAATATTAATAAGGCTGGTTAGTTTTGGGTATTTACATTTCCTGCTATGTCATTAGTTTTTATTAATCAAATGAGGTTCCTAAAGGTGACCTATCATTCTTTTCCTTTTTCTGTGATGCAATCAGCTTAAGTTTTCCCTAGAGCAAAAAGCTCAGGCTTCAGACTCCTCTGAATGCTCGGTTTTAGGCTGTTTTTCCACTCTTGGCTCTGGATGATACCAGTGAGAAAAGATATCCTTAATGTGGCCCTCTTAGGCACACAGTTCTGACTGCTATTCAAAC
Organism: Archocentrus centrarchus; assembly: GCF_007364275.1. Taxonomy (NCBI): domain Eukaryota; kingdom Metazoa; phylum Chordata; class Actinopteri; order Cichliformes; family Cichlidae; genus Archocentrus; species Archocentrus centrarchus. The sequence continues at coordinate 26,029,136 of NC_044349.1, read as the reverse complement.
CTTCTTTTTAAGCGGGAGGCCAATCAGAAGAAAGTTGCCTTAAAAGGAGGGGAAGGAAATTAAAACATCTTCTTTTATTTATTTATTTTGAACCGTGAAACATACGGAGCCACTCGAGTAAGAGACCAAGAACATGGAGCTGGAACTGACCATAATAAGCCCTCTTTAAGCAGTAATGACTTTAACCTGGATTCACCTCATTAGTTTGCTTCACTTAAACATTTCATCATTCCCATTGGCTTTCACATTCAGATTTTAAGGAAACACACACACACACACACACACACACACACACACACACACACACACACACACACACACACACACACACACACACACACACACACACACACGAAGCATTACTATAACTTGGCTAAAACATCAACTGCTTATGGCCCAAACATCAATCTGTGGATTTAGTGCAGGACAGGGTGTCTGTCCAAGTCTGTCAGTGAGTGAGTGGGCGGCATTCAAAGTAACACAGCATTTTAGACACATAAAAGAGTGCAGGCAGGATCAGAAAATTGTTTACTCAAGCTGTGACAGACAGAGAACTGACACTCCGGTCAGAGACTGACAGGATGGACAAGCCTCAGGGAGGCAGTCACACAACTTCACCATTCTTTTTTTAGGTCTCCCGTTGAGGCGCCATTATCCACTGGTCGGGGGCTCATTTCAGTCCTATCTTCCACCAAAATAATTGGAAGTTTTAGTCATCAGCTTGGATCTCAATTTGATCTATTACGTGACCCACTAAACGAACTAGATAAAACATATAATCAGGCTGCAGTTTGAAACTTTTCCATTTACCACATGGGAAACCTATTATTTTTTCCCTTGTGTTTATCCAACTAGCCATGACGCCTATAATTGATTTGATTTTAATTTTTATGACAACCAATAAAATAAAGTTAATTTTTTCCACTTTTGCCTGGACGATAACAAAAACAACACCCAGCTTATATTATTGCTACTATCAGTTCCCATTATGCCAGCCTGCCTTCACTCCTGTGCTGAAGCCCAGCTTGAGGTCCTTTCAGACAGAAAATAGATGTCATTCACACACTTCAGGGATACAAACCATTCAGGAGAGGACTTGTAAACCAGAAAATGTTTACAGTCCTTAATTCCCTTGTCCTTGTCCTAATACCTCTTAAATTCTTAATAAGGGAGAGCAATGTCATTAACTCTGATGAAGGGTTTAATGTCACATTTACAGTTTAATGCACTGTGGATGGAAGGGGCAATAAGCACTTCCCCCTCACTTGAGACTTGAGTCTTGACACAAATGAAAGGCTAAAAGGTAGTTTTTCATTAGTTGTCACCTATGTACACTGTTGAAGGATTTCTCACAGTGCAGACAGGCTAAGTGAGACGATTCTAAAGTAGGCGTAAAAGAAAATGTCAAAACTCAGAAAAGGGAAATGGAGCCAGAAAAGTTTTTTGTAAGGACTGAAGATGTAGAGGGCTGCTAGTGCGAGGAACAGTTTCTTAGAAAAGACCATCAAAATGAACTATAAAAAACGATAAAACTCTAAAAGCACTTGTTCAGTCTTTTAGGCTGTGTGGCTGTTTGGTAGAAGACTCACTGCTGCTTGCATGATGACGGTGGCTTGTTTTAGAAGTTTCTTTATAGTAACATCCATATTTGAAACATTGTCTGTCATGGCTACAACTAAAATATTCAATATATTTAAATAGATGGATAAACGTCAACCTGATTGGTTGGTCTAACTTACTACTGTATTAAAATATCAACAAATGAAAATGCAGAACACCTTTGATCCTTATAATGAAGTTGAAAAAGCCTAGTAAATATAAATTAGCCTATCAACATTACTCATAGGTGTAAATAATTGATATCTGAAGTAATTTTCGTACTTTAACTTTGCATTTTCATTAAAATAGTGCCATGTTTTAGCTGCATTTTTGAAATTATGAGCTACCATAATGAAAACTGACCTGCTTTGAAGACCACCTTGTGTTCTACCCATGTTTTTGAAAATGAATCCAATTAAAAGTGGCCTTCTTTGATGATAAATAAAATATAAAGACAATTAATAGCTTAAAAAAAGTTAAAATTGGGTAAAAAATAGACTAGTTTTTGACTAAAGTGCAGTTCAATATGAGGCAAATTTCATTTTTATCTTCAGCTGCTTACAGCAACTCTCTGACCTGTAAGCACAACGATGTGCTGGTTGTCTTAAAAAACAGACAAATGTTCAAGTCTCTACTTACCACTGACTTTTTTTTTTTAATATTTGGAGTCCATATAGCTAGGGAGACTCAGGACATGTATATGTGAACATCAGCAAAATTTAGAGGACAAGGTTTCAGGTGATGGACGTAGGCTTTGATACATATTTAAAATGTTTTATTTTTAGTGTATAGGCTTGACATTTGTATAAATGGAGAACATAAAGGCTCACATATTTATTATTATAAATGAAATTTTAACAATAAATGTAAAATAATCATTGTTCATTTCATTTCCATATTCATCTGGGCCAATGTGGCCAAGAGCCACAGGTTCATGACCCCTGTTCTAGGTCAACATTAAAGCTGAGAGGAAGTTATATAGTATATGTGTGCTGTGCAAGTTTCTAGAGCTTTTTTCTTTGCCTTTCTTTCTTTGTTTGGGGTGGGGTGGGGGGTAGTCAGTGAGAGTCATGGGGAGAGCTGCAGACAGCTGCTGGGTTCCTCTGTTGGTTCCTTTATGGCCTCAAAACATCCGCACACCTACTGGCAATCATGTTAAAACAAATCAGAGGGATGTGCAAGTGTGTGTGTGTGTGTGTGTGTGTGTGTGTGTGTGTGTGTGCGCATTCTCTGCACAACACTATGTGAATAAGTCTCACATGGAGATATGTTCAAATTCAGTTTTATTTATTAATAACAAAGTCTGTTTGTGTGAATAGTGACAGCTGCTCAGATCAACTGAAATAATGGTTTTGTTTTGTTGTTTACTAAACAGAAATACACCACAGGTTACAAATTCAAGCCCAAGTCCACTCGGATGTGTAATCTGTGGACTGGGAGAATGCATTCAACTGCGCCCCTCAGGGTGTCCTGTGTGGGGATCCTTTGGTAGCATGGGGTACTGGGCCTGCTGTTGCAGACTATTCAGTCCCTGTACAACCATAACAACAGCTTGGGTTGCACTACTGGCAATAAGTAATGTTTGGACTTCACCAAGACTACCCTTTGCCATTGATTATGTCTATAATTTTTATATAAAGAATTTCTTGGCTTCACCTTTCCAAAGGGTGCAGCGTGTCAGGTTTGGCGGTTGCAGGATCTTTTCTCTGCTTTTTTGCATTTGATGCAGTCCTGTTTGTCATGTCCTGGGCCGGTGGCCCAGTGTTTTATGTTTTCTTGGTATGGTTTCCGTTTTCTCAGGTTGTTTTGTTATCTGTTAGAGTTGCCCTCAGTTATTTCTAGTCCCTCGTGTCTCTCTGTATTCTGTCAGGTTTGCGTCTCTGTTCCCTTGTCATACTTCCTGTTTTATTTTGATATTCATCCAGCCCGTCTGTTGTATTCAGTTTTGCTTCCCTCTGGTCTCGTCTTAGTTATCAGTGTCACCTGTGTTCCCACCTGTTTCCTCTTCCCTCATCAGCCCTTCTGTGTATTTAAGTCCTGCGTTTTCTATGCCTGTTGTCGCGTCGTTGATGTTGTGTGCCCGTGTGTTCCTGTGCTCCCTGTGGTTCCCCTTCGTCTCCCTTCTGAACGGTTTTTGTATTGTTTTTCCCTACATTAATAAACGCCTTTAGTTATGCCCATCTCCGGAGTCCTGCATGTTTGTCCTTCCTCGTCCGTTTCCTCCCCGGTCATGACAGAACGACGCGACCATACTAAAGACCTGGCTAGCTCCGGCTACTTCAACGGCACTCGTCTGGCGCTGGGGGGCCCAGCATTTCAGAACAGTGCCCGTCAGCGTCCTTCATCTGCGGCTCCGCTCACTGGCTTCCCCCTTCCACTGCAGTCGCGGCGGCCACGGAGGAGGGGGAGTTCCCGGCAGCATCGGTGGGGGGCCCCCCCAGACCCGAGCGGTATAACGCCGCGGATATTGTCACCGCGTCATGCGCAAACTACCGTCTCTGACCCCGCTGCTTTTCCCCTCCCTGAGGTGGCAAAGCAGACCATCATTCGGTGGGTGGACTCGTTGGTCTTTGAGCTGCTGTCTGACCCATGCGAGATTGAGCAGAAAGCTATCACAGCCAAACTGCAAGGGCTAGTGTGTGACCATCCTTGGCTGCTGGACTCTCTGCATGGGCTCGTGAAAGACTTTGTCATCACCACCCTTCATCCACAGCCAGCGCCACAGACCTCAGCTGTAGCGCCAGCTCCTCCTCAGTCGCAGTGTTCCCAGTCAGCTGTAGCTCCAGCTCCTCCTCAGTCGCAGTGTTCCCAGTCAGCTGTAGCTCCAGCTCCTCCTCAGTCGCAGTGTTCCCAGTCAGCTGTAGCTCCAGCTCCTCCTCCGTCGCAGTGTTCCCAGTCAGCTGTAGCTCCAGCTCCTCCTCAGTCGCAGTCTCAGACCCCTCAGTTAGCTCCAGCTCCTCCTCAGTCGCAATCTCAGACCCCTCAGTTAGCTCCAGCTCCCTCTGCTCACCCTGCTCCCGCTCCCTTGGCTCCAGCTCCCCCTGCAACCGTACCTGTTCCGCGGGTGGGGGCAGCCGCGGACGGGCTGACCTCTGCACCCGTACCTGTTCCGCGGGTGGGGGCAGCCGCGGACGGGCTGACCTCTGCACCCGTACCTGTTCCGCGGGTGGGGGCAGCCGCGGACGGGCTGACCTCTGCACCCGTACCTGTTCCGCGGGTGGGGGCAGCCGCGGACGGGCTGACCTCTGCACCCGTACCTGTTCCGCGGGTGGGGGCAGCCGCGGACGGGCTGACCTCTGCACCCGTACCTGTTCCGCGGGTGGGGGCAGCCACGGACGGGCTGACCGCTGCACCCGTACCTGTTCCGCGGGTGGGGGCAGCCACGGACGGGCTGACCTCTGCACCCGTACCTGTTCCGCGGGTGGGGGCAGCCACGGACGGGCTGACCTCTGCACCCGTACCTGTTCCGCGGGTGGGGGCAGCCACGGACGGGCTGACCTCTGCACCCGTACCTGTTCCGCGGGTGGGGGCAACCAGGTCCAAGCCTTCGCATCGGTTTTCAGCGTTAGCAGCAGCAGCAGGGTCTCCCTCAGCCTCAGCTCTCCCTAGCTCTCAGTCTGTCTCCACGCAGTCAGCTCTCCCTAGCTCTCAGTCAGTTTCCACGCAGTCAGCTCTCCCTAGCTCTCAGTCAGTTTCCACGCAGTCAGCTCTCCCTAGCTCTCAGTCAGTTTCCACGCAGTCAGCTCTCCCTAGCTCTCAGTCAGTTTCCACGCAGTCAGCTCTCCCTAGCTCTCAGTCAGTTTCCACGCAGTCGGCTCTCTCTAGCTCTCAGTCAGTCTCCACGCAGTCGGCTCTCCCTCAGTCTGCTCCCACGCAGCCAGCAGCTCTCCCTCGCCCTCAGTCAGCTCTAGCTCCAGTCGCTCTCCCTCGCCCTCAGTCAGCTCTAGCTCCAGTCGCTCTTCCTCGACCTCAGGCAGCTCTAGCTCCAGTCGCTCTTCCTCGACCTCAGTCAGCTCTAGCTCCAGTCGCTCTTCCTCGACCTCAGTCAGCTCTAGCTCCAGTCGCTCTTCCTCGACCTCAGTCAGCTCTAGCTCCAGTCGCTCTCCCTCGCCCTCAGTCAGCTCTAGCTCCAGTCGCTCTTCCTTGGTCCCCAGTGTCAGCAGTTTCAGTGCCCTCTCAGTCAGTTCCCTCAGCTCCTGCCCTCTCTAGCTCGCAGCCTGCTCCCACGCAGTCTGCCCTCTCTAGCTCGCAGTCTGCTCTTTCCGTCTCCCGGCCTGCTTCCACGCAGCCAGTCGTCTCCCGGCCTGCTTCCACGCAGCCAGTCGTCTCCCGGCCTGCTTCCACGCAGCCAGTCGTCTCCCGGCCTGCTTCCACGCAGCCAGTCGTCTCCCGGCCTGCTTCCACGCAGCCAGTCGTCTCCCGGCCTGCTTCCACGCAGCCAGTCGTCTCCCGGCCTGCTTCCACGCAGCCAGTCGTCTCCCGGCCTGCTTCCACGCAGCCAGTCGTCTCCCGGCCTGCTTCCACGCAGCCAGTCGTCTCCCGGCCTGCTTCCACGCAGCCAGTCGTCTCCCGGCCTGCTTCCACGCAGCCAGTCGTCTCCCGGCCTGCTTCCACGCAGCCAGTCGTCTCCCGGCCTGCTTCCACGCAGCCAGTCGTCTCCCGGCCTGCTTCCACGCAGCCAGTCGTCTCCCGGCCTGCTTCCACGCACTCAGCTTCCCCAGGGTCAGCTCCCACGCACTCAGCTTCCCCAGGGTCAGCTCCCACGCACTCAGCTTCCCCAGGGTCAGCTCCCACGCACTCAGCTTCCCCAGGGTCAGCTCCCACGCACTCAGCTTCCCCAGGGTCAGCTCCCACGCACTCAGCTTCCCCAGGGTCAGCTCCCACGCACTCAGCTTCCCCAGGGTCAGCTCCCACGCACTCAGCTTCCCCAGGGTCAGCTCCCACGCACTCAGCTTCCCCAGGGTCAGCTCCCACGCACTCAGCTTCCCCAGGGTCAGCTCCCACGCACTCAGCTTCCCCAGGGTCAGCTCCCACGCACTCAGCTTCCCCAGGGTCAGCTCCCACGCACTCAGCTTCTTTGTCTCAGCCCCGGTCTCTCCCGTCGACTGCTGTTGAGTCTCTGGCCTCTGAGTCAGAGTCCCAGTTAACTCCCATGTCGCCATCATCCTCACCATCAGACTCACCCGCACTATGCCTTGCAAAGCAGCCCCAGCCTGCGCATCCTGTGTTCGAGCATCCGGAGAGTCCTGCTCAGTCCGCGCCGCCAGAGTCCTCAGAGGGTCCCGCTCAGTCCGAGCCGATGGGGGTCTCCGCTCAGTCCGAGCGCTCCGCGCCAGAGGGTCCCGCTCAGTCCGAGCCGATGGGGGTCTCCGCTCAGTCCGAGCGCTCCGCGCCAGAGGGTCCCGCTCAGTCCGAGCCGATGGGGGTCTCCGCTCAGTCCGAGCCGATGGGGGTCTCCGCTCAGTCCGAGCGCTCCGCGCCAGAGGGTCCCGCTCAGTCCGAGCCGATGGGGGTCTCCGCTCAGTCCGAGCGCTCCGCGCCAGAGGGTCCCGCTCAGTCCGAGCCGATGGGGGTCTCCGCTCAGTCCGAGCCAGGGGGTCCCGCTCAGTCCGAGCCGATGGGGGTCTCCGCTCAGTCCGAGCGCTCCGCGCCAGAGGGTCCCGCTCAGTCCGAGCCGATGGGGGTCTCCGCTCAGTCCGAGCGCTCCGCGCCAGAGGGTCCCGCTCAGTCCGAGCCGATGGGGGTCTCCGCTCAGTCCGAGCCAGGGGGTCCCGCTCAGTCCGAGCCGATGGGGGTCTCCGCTCAGTCCGAGCCAGGGGGTCCCGCTCAGTCCGAGCACTCCGAGCCAGGGGGTCCCGCTCAGTCCGAGTGCTCCACGTCACCCGAGGGTTCCCCACCAGAGCCCGGGGTCGCCCTTCTCCGCCGCCGCATGCCCCGCGGTCGGCCTCCAGTGTCTGCTCCCCGTCGCCGCCGCCGCATGCCCCGCGGTCGGCCTCCAGTGACTCTTCCTCGTCGCCGCCGCCGCCGCCGGGAGCGCGGTCGGCCTCCAGTGACTCTTCCTCGTCGCCGCCGCCGCTGGGAGCGCGGTCGGCCTCCAGTGACTCTTCCTCGTCGCCGCCGCCGCTGGGAGCGCGGTCGGCCTCCAGTGACTCTTCCTCGTCGCCGCCGCCGCTGGGTGCGCGGTCGGCCTCCAGTGACTCTTCCTCGTCGCCGCCGCCGCTGGGAGCGCGGTCGGCCTCCAGTGACTCCTCCTCGTCGTCGCCGCCGCCGCTGGGAGCGCGGTTGGCCTCCCTCGTTGGGATTTTGCTTTGTGGCCCCTTGGCCTCTGTGGCCTCCTGAACTATGTTTTCTGTTTTGGGCCTTCCCCTGAACTCTTCTGACCTGTTTTTGGATTCCTGTGTTTTGTTTTGGTTTTCCCATGGACTCCCCTGCACTTTGTACTGTTTTTGGCCTGCCTTGTTGTTTTTTGTTTTGTCCCCTGTGTTTTGGTTTTGTCCCTGGGCCTTCTTCCTTGTTGCTCCCTGCCTGGTTTTTGTTTTTTTGTTTCGGGCCCTCCTTCCTGGTCCCCCGCCTCCCGCCCTGGTCTGGTTTTGTTTTCTTGTTTTGGCCGTCAGGAGCCGGCCTTTGGGGGGGGGTACTGTCATGTCCTGGGCCGGTGGCCCAGTGTTTTATGTTTTCTTGGTATGGTTTCCGTTTTCTCAGGTTGTTTTGTTATCTGTTAGAGTTGCCCTCAGTTATTTCTAGTCCCTCGTGTCTCTCTGTATTCTGTCAGGTTTGCGTCTCTGTTCCCTTGTCATACTTCCTGTTTTATTTTGATATTCATCCAGCCCGTCTGTTGTATTCAGTTTTGCTTCCCTCTGGTCTCGTCTTAGTTATCAGTGTCACCTGTGTTCCCACCTGTTTCCTCTTCCCTCATCAGCCCTTCTGTGTATTTAAGTCCTGCGTTTTCTATGCCTGTTGTCGCGTCGTTGATGTTGTGTGCCCGTGTGTTCCTGTGCTCCCTGTGGTTCCCCTTCGTCTCCCTTCTGAACGGTTTTTGTATTGTTTTTCCCTACATTAATAAACGCCTTTAGTTATGCCCATCTCCGGAGTCCTGCATGTTTGTCCTTCCTCGTCCGTTTCCTCCCCGGTCATGACACTGTTGGCTTAATTGAACAATGATATCCAGCTTGCACTGCAGAATTTGAAGAAAGCCGAGCAAAAAATGTTGATTTACTATGCAATCTACATTCCTACCCTTGCCTATGGCCACAAGCTCTGGGTAGTGATTAAAAGAATGAGACTGTGGATGCACACAGTGAAAATTAGCCTGCTCCAAAAAGTGTCTGGGAGGAGGTCAAGGGATAGGGAGGTCTGGGTATCTCTGCTTACCTCTCCATTTTCTTTTTTCCATTCTGTACTTTTACTGTACAGAATGGAACAGTCTGTGCATCCCAAGCATACAGGCATTAAGAAGTAAACTTTTATTTAAATCAAAGGAAACTAACAGGCTGTAAAAATGTAGCTTATGGCTTTGTCCTGCTAAGCAGTGTAGCATGATCAGACAGCATTTCCTTGGAGGGCTGCTTGCGGGTCTTGGCCTTCTGTGTTTCTGCAGGCATTTCCCTGTTGAGACTCTGTGGGGAGTTTGGGGGAGGTTTGAGCCTGCTCAGGTGGGGTTGGAGAAGAGGGATGTCATTTTCTTCTTACCTTTCCTTTTCTCTGTGACTGGCCAGATTCATCATCAGAGCTAACAAGTGAATCAAAACAAACGTTATTACACAGGAACTGTGTGCCGTTTTTCAGCGTAACAAATACATATCCATTCTTCATATCTGTCCTTCACAACTACATTGTGATCCACTTTCAGCTATTTGAAAGGCTGGTAGAACTCTCACTCAATTACAAGCTGATAAAGCAAATAGAAAAAACGTTTCCCTCTTTTAAAATACATTTCAGAAATAGCAGCTTTGTGTGTATCACACAGAGGCTGTATTGCACACCAATGGACACATGAACTGCTGAAGGCACTGACATCAACCTATTATTTCCCAAAGTGCTCTGTCTGCTGAGTATGTCATGCAAAATTAGATTTACTCCCTCTGTACGTAAGCCATCAAAAAAGGTGGAATCATTTCATAATACTTACATGTCTTGTAGGTAAATTTCTTCTTATCTTGCTGGAAGAGCTCAGAGGCACTACGTGATGTTCATGTCACTATAATCCAGATGTAAATGTTAAACTCTGTGTTGCTTTTTTCCATTTTTTTCTTTATCTCTTACTTGGGTAATGTTAATCCTCTAATAAAATATCAAATCTGAATGTTGAAACAACTTCAATCAATATATATATAGATATATATTATTCATGGGAGCATTTATATTTTTTATGCAGAGATTTCAAATGAGAGTGGGCAAAATCACATTTAACATTCAGTTCAGACATATGTGAATGGTGTGCACAATTAATGATAAGAGTCCCCTCCACTGTCTCATAAGATGACTGTCTCAGCTCTTTTCAGTTAAATAAAAGAAATCATCACCATCTGTACGACACGCCACCCCAACTGACCCCCCCCAGGCATCTGATCAAGAAACCCGATGGACTCGTGATGAGAAGACAATCAGAGCTGTGGTAATTAGAAACGAGTCTCAGCGTGGAGCTGAGAACTCCACTGATATGATCAGACAGTACATGGGGGTTACTTGAGTGAGTGAGAAAGAGGATGACAGGGAAGCAGGGAGAAGATGAAAAGATGCTGGTGATTGTAAGTGACTGATTAAGGTCAGAGGTGGGCTGTATGCCTGGGACTTGTGACAGTGTGCAGCAGAGGTGCTGCAACACCTTGCTCACAAGGGAAATAGCTCTCCTTTGATGCACGAGTATAGCAGGGGCCCATTCTCTATGTTTCTTAAAAAGGTCCACGATCAACTGGCTGATCCGAGATCCGCTGACCCCGTTTTCCAAAAAAAAACAAACAAAACCCACATGAGCATTTGAAAAGAACAGCTCGATTCAATCACCGGAGAAGACTTCACACTCCCACGGTCATTTTGTGTTTATATATCAATACTGGAACCTATAATCAGCAACTCCATGATTGGAGGAAAGATGATGGGGGAACAGTGCGAAGGGTGATTTGCGCTGAAAATCACAGAGCAGAAAAAGGATGGGCGGCAAAAAGTGGTTGATACATTAAACGTTTAAAGAAGCCATCCTCTTATTGAAATTAATATTGTTTTCACAATTTCTGCTACAGCAAAACAAACTGTTAAACCAGGAACAAAACAAAATCTAAGAGAGCCAGCATCAGAAGACTTTATGAGAGTAAGAGAATCAGTAAGAGAAATGGAATTTCAACAGAAAGCAATAAAATCTGACAAAGGTGAGTTCTTTTTAACTGCTGCAACCTTTGTGATAACCTTTGTTCTCACTTATGCACTTTATTAATTTATTACTTAACATTTCAAACAAATGCTATGTAACCAGGAAAAAAAATAGTATCTGTTATTTTAAGGCAAATAGAAAGGCTACAAAAGTGAAAAAAGGTGGAAAATCAGCTGGACCAGTAAAACCCTATCTAAAGCTCTGTCTATCCATCAAAGCACATGCAGTCATAGTATCAAAGAGGGGAGACCCAAAAACCTGGTAATAGGCAGTCAGGCAGTAGATGGGTGAGGTGACAGGATTTAACAGAAGCAGGCAGGGAAAGAAAAAGGTGGCGGGAGAATCCAGGTGTAATTGGGCAAAAAGTTAAAGTCTAAAGAATAAACAAGGAAAAATAAAAAAAAAGAAACACAAGGACGTGAGAAATGAGAAGAACCATCTGATACTTAAGCTTCTAACAGAGATGACCTGAAAAATGACCTTACATTAAATTATTTTAAAAAAATCTTATATTTACAAGAATGCTTTTAATGGTGCAACAAGTCAGTTTAGCAGTAAATCAAATGTGATTAAATAAAGTAAAATTAACGAGCCACCTTTACACTTGCTTAAAGCAAAGCGTGTGTGCCGCCTCTGACAGGCTCTCAGAAGAACATGTAGAGGCCTGAGTCATGCATTTAGATGGGGCTGCTGCAACTGGGGACATGAAGAGGAGGTGGGAGCGTACACAGTTTGCTCACCTCTTTTTGCTGAATTTAAAGTTCCTGGACATACAGCAGAAACTAACTGCTGCCTCAATATGTGTTTCAAGTTACTAAAACAGTACACGGGGCAGAGAAAATTGTCACGATGTGAGCAGTATGTCAAAAACTTGTTAAAGTTGATGCTGGAGGATGACAGGACATCAGAAAGAGAAGGCTTGTAAGAAGCAAGCAGTGTGACTCCAAAGTATGTGGAGTGACTGAAGAAACTTGGTGCTAATCTCTTGTACTGCATGGAGATGTGTGCAGTGTAAAGCATGACACCGGCAGGATATTCAAAATCACCTGAAGGTACGTGCGCTGTCAGTCTCTGTGCTTTGACAGAAACAGCGTGCAGCATTTTTGAGCTGCTTTACGGAAAAAACACAGTCTCAAGAACTTTTCAACACCTTTCTATCTTGTGATTCTATTTTAAAGACCATACAGGATTTTAAAATAAAGAACTGACAGCAAAGCCAGGTGAGCTGTACATCCTCATTCTGTCTCTGCCTTTTTCAGTCCGATCCCTCGCCGGCTCACTCTTCAAATCTGACACCTCTCACTCCTTGCAGCCTCTTTCTCTTTTTCCAGTTTGCATCTTTCTGCTCTCTTCCTCCTTTCCTCTTTTTTCTGTCATCTTAATCAACTGCTGGAGCTACAGAAAGCTCCTCTCCATCCACTCTGTTGTTCTTACCTGTTCCCTTCTTGCAGACATAGGGCAGATTGTAGTTGCAGGGCACGTCATTCCATTTGCCATTCTCATGAGCAATCATCACCACGCAGTCTTCTCCTCCAGCAAAGAAGTTGTCTGGCTGGTTTTCACGCCAGTTCTCATATTGCTGCACACATACACAAACAGACAATTTATAAAAATATTTTGTTGGGATCATGACTGAAAAACTGTGGTTGTTTCTAGCTGCAACAATGAGCACATCCAAATTTATTCGGCATCTCCAGGGCCTTAAACTACACTGGGATCAACAGCTGACTACAAAGCAAAACAAAAACAGTCGGATCCTCACCAGGTCCATCTTGTCGGTCCACTGAAAATCATCTTCCACTGTCCGATCATTTAGTCCAATCCAGGTGTTGTCATGGCTCAGACCTGATTAAGAGGTAACCCACAGAATTTATTAATACAGGAAAAAGGCAGTAGAGCTGTACATACTACATACATAGTACAAACAACTATAAATAAACAGTCAAACATATACTGGGCAACTCAAGGTATTTTTTCCACAATCACACATTATTAATGCAATATACTGCAAACAAATAGCTATGAATGAATTCTTGTTCTACATTTACTGTATCTGTAGCAAAGGGCCGACCCTAGATCAGCCTTTTTGATGGCCCCGGAATCCAGCCAATGAGGGGGCGCTGGGCCTCGCAGCAGTGTGAGAGCTGTAACCTTGTTGGGAGGGGAAATAGAGGGTCTGGAGAGTGATTTGTGATTGGTTTGTTTGGACCTTTGTATTTCATTGGTAGTGTTTGTGGTTTGAATTTAATCCCTGTGTGTGTTCAATAATAAGTATTTGTACTACTTCTCTGTGTAGCTTCAGTAAGTATTTTGCATTTGTAATTAGCTAATAAACGCGTGATCTTGGCCGCATTTTTACAGCGAGTGAAATGTAGTTTGTGTAATGGCAGACGTAGCTGCCCCCATAGATATTACAAAGCCTGCGAATGTTTGTATGTTTGTCAGTGCTCTTATTATAATTTCTATGTGCCTTGGCTTGTTGTAATGTACCGAGATGACCTTGTTATTACATCTGTCACAGTTAGATGTATGGAGGCTAAAGCCGTTAACTGCACTCAGTAATGACTATGCTAACCATGACTAGGCTGGAGTTGTGCTACATGGTAAGTTTGTATGTGTGGGCTTATGTCTAGTGAAGTGATGTGAACTTATACCAGTCCGTGGCTAGTTATACTTCTTGTACTTCTGTTTCTTTCAGAATCAGACCCACACACACAGCCCACATTATCCAGCTGTATCATCACATTAATTCTTCAATAAATCTTCACTGAGAAATATTTTGGACTGTGCATTCTGATCGATGCCCCTTAGGTCACATCTTCAGATGAACTCAGTGAATGTCCACCAGAACAGTATCAGAACATTGTACACACTCAATACGCCCCCACCCCCCCTTAAAAACATCTATCAAAGAGAACCCCAGTCTATTTGCACAGTTTTCTGATGGTAGGGATTATGAGCCTGTGCTACATCACAGATCCTGATTGACACTGAGGAGGTTTATAGTGGAAAGCAGACCACTTTGTTGTGTGGAGCAAAAAAATAAATAAATAAATAAATTAAATAGCTAATCGCCAGTGCAGATGATCCACCACCTAAAGAAAAGAGGAAAAAGGTATTGCAAAAACTACCTGTCATATGGCAGTCTGAGTAGATTACCTGCTGGAGAAAGTTGGCCCCTGCTTACATCGTACCAAATAAACTGAATCTGAACTAGAGGCAACAAGACTGTTCATTGGACAGAGTGAAAGTGTCTGATGAGGTGATGAAGGAAAGCCATATGCTTATTGTGTCGTGACACTCTTTCCTAAACAAAAAACAAAACAAACATAAGCTGTCCAGATGGTATGATGTGGTGTGCTATGTTCAGATGTTGCAAATGGGAAGTCAAAAGTGCTTTGGTCTGACATTACAATCAAAAGAAGAACTGATGTGTTAGATAACACATCAGTTCTTTGGCTGTTTTGTGCTGATATAATTACAGGTGTTCCTTGAAAATTTGGCTCTTCCTCTGCTGTGCCCTGGGCATAAGGTGTTTGAAGATCAGTGGCCAGAGGAATCTCAGAAAGAGAGAAGAAAACTTCTATAGAAAGACTTTGCAATATTGCGCTATGGACTGTATCCCCTTTGATGCATTAGAAATATGTATTTTCAGGCCTGTGTGGGAGGGACTTAGTTTAAATGCCTATGAGATCACGCTGTAGTAAGGGTCAGGCTCCAAATGCTGCTGCTGCTTTGTGAAATGATGCATGTTCTCTTTATTTCCACACTCCCCGCTGGTAACAGTTCTACTGTTATAAAGAAATAAACCTCTCATCACACAATCATGTTGACCCTCGCAAGCTTCACTAAGGTCCTCCAGAGTAAGCAGCAAAACAACTGTTTCACGAGCTTAGCAGTACTACACTTTTGCTAGTCAACTGACCTTTGGTGTAAAAGCAGAGGAGTGCTTTTTAGTATTACACAGGGTACTGTTATTCTTCTTTCACACATGAAGCCTGACAGTCCTGGAGCTGGCTGACCTCAGTTGAATGATGAACATTAATATAGATGTACTGCTTCTGTCTGTGGTATCGTGGTGATGAGATTTTTGTTTGTGTGAAACGATATTTCCCTAATGGTGTTTTGGGTTAATCTCATTTATGTGTGCGGGGGTGTCTATGTGCGCATTAGTCCAGCCACGTGCATGTGCTTGCACATACTGTATGTAATGGAATTTCAATCATGGTGTATCTGATTAACATCATTACCAGGCCCATTAATCTTCCTAATGGCTCTGATCCATTTATTGCAGGGGTGGAGACGTCCGTTTTCGAGGCAATTAAACACACTTTTTGGTAACTGTGAGCAAGTAGGAAAAAGATCAGTGCAAGGTGGATGGCACTGTCCTTTCTTGGCATCTGCTAGTGACAGGCAGTTGATCCAGAATAGCTTGCTGCTGGTGATCAGGCCTTATTACAACACAAGTGACTGTGGAGCTCTGCCAGAGGGCAAGAAGTTAGGAATGAAGAGATGAAGGTTTATGAGGCACCAAAGAAAAACTGAATGGATATTAGCATGGTAATGCTGACTGGCACTAATAAACTGCTCGCTGAGGCCAAATATTTAGGTCCACAATGAACATGAGTGGAAGACCCCAGAACCTCACATTAAACCACAAGCACAGCAATATTCAGCTCTTCAATTGTGTGTCCAAAATTCAAATAGTATTTGCAATTAATTCAGGACCAAAGAAAGGACAGCAAACAGCAAAAGCACATACTTAAAACAACCACAACGAGACATCTGTGGCTCTCTGTAGATATTACAAATACATAGTGTGATCATGAAGTCTTTAGCTTGCTCCCTGGAAGTCCCGTTCTGACTACCTGTACCTGTGGGTCTGTGTTGTGTGCTGGATGACCTCCTGAGCATTAAAAAAGTGACCTTTTGACTTGAACTTAATTTGGGGATGTAGACTATGTGGCATGGAGCAAAATCTGGTAAGTAATGGTGTACACCACAATACAGGTCGTTTCTGCCTAATCTCCTCCTTCACACTCCTCATTACGTTAAAGCAGATCTTAGTCTTGACAGTCTGCAGTGGACAGCCTCATGAATGTCTGTGCCCACACCTTTCTGTGCTCTGTGTCAAAACTTTGACTGCTACTGTATAGAGATGTGAAATAGAAAGCGGAGCTGGTTTCACAGTAAATATATATCTGAGGGTACTCTCTAATACTTAAGTCTCACATGCCATGAAACACGGGAATCCTCGCTTGGATAATGTAATCATATTATGTTCATGTTACCACAAGTAGAGGAGTTTAAACATTTCGAGGTCTTGTTCACAAGTGAGTGGGGAGTGGAGTGGGAGATTGTCATGTGATATGCTGTGGTGAGGAGAGAGCTAAGTGTAAAAACGAAGCTATTGGTTTACCAGTCAATCTATATTCCTACCCTTATGTATGGCCCTGAGCTCTGGTTAGTGACCAAAGAATAGGATTGCAGATACAAGTGGTGGAAATGAGCTTAATCTAAATGGTTTGGGATCAGTCTTTTAGAGACAGGATGAGGAGCTCTGTCATTTGGGAGGGGATCAGAGTTGAGCTGCTACTCCCCTGCATCAAAAGGAGTTAGTTGAGGTGGTTCGGACCTCTGAATAGGATGCCTCCTGGGCACCTTCTAGGTGCCTCCTAGCTGAAGTGTTTCTGTTATGTTCTACTGGGAGGAGGCCCAGGGCAAACCGGAGAAATTGCATCTCTTGGCTTACTTGGAAACACCTCAGTGCCCCCTTGAAAGAACTGAAGGAGATGGTCAGGGAGAGGGAGGTCTTGGCATCTATACCGCTGTGACCCAGCCCCTGATAGTGGAAATAAATGGATGGATGTTATAGATGGATGTTCATATTAGTCCAACTCTTGGTAAATCATAAATTTGAGCTCCTAGAACAACTTTGCCAAAGCTGCTGGAGTCTCATTAACTGAGGTTTCAACTCAGAGATTTTATGTCCACCTAACTTTGGACATACTCTAGTTAACTGTCATCTAGCATTGCAGAAAAGTAGCAGGACTTATTGCCCCTCGAATGTCCAACTTTATCTTTCTAACTTTAGTTTTTCTGATCAGAAAAAGCTGCACTGTCTGTGCCAAATCTGCGACTGTCCCGTTTCTCCTCACTCACCTCTGATGAAGTTCTGCTCAGCCACACTGTGGATGCTGGCCAGGTGGCCATTGTGCTCCCTGCAGTCCTTCTCAGCATCCTCCCAGGTGTGCCTGCGGGTGAAGTATCTGTAGCAGTGGCCATGAAACTTCCTCCATGTGTGCTCGCAGCCCTCGGTGTCTGCAGGCGTATAAGGGCATTGTGAAAGAGAAGGGGAGGTAATTGAAAAAGACAGTTATTAGTCAATTTAAAATCCACATGGGAAGACAAGGGAGTTTTTGTTTTAATTGTTAAACACCCACACTGCAGTGCACAGGAAAGAGGTAGGAGGATTTGGAATTAAATAGAGGGAAACCATTATTAATTTGGTGTTTATGTTTGCATCCACACATAGCGTGTTTCTGTTTTGCAGCAAATAACACCCCCACCCCCATGTTGCTGTCCGTGCCCTTTGTGACACTCGTTCCCTCCATTTCTTCCTCTGTTGGTGTCTTCTCTTTGATTTGACTTGGACTTTTCATCTACAGCAGAGGCAAGTCACTGGTGAGACAGCTTAGTCCAGTGAAAGGCCGTTTTAATCTATTCAAATGACAACAATCCTTAGAAATTGCTTCCAGTATGCAGTGCCTGCTTGGTAATTAAGCCCTGTCACAGTCCTGTCAGCACAGTGTCCCTCCCTCTTATCCCCACTCCCCCAACCCTTCTTTCTCCTCTCCCTTCATCTTTCTCATCTATTCTCTCATCATCTCTCTGGGGGTTAGCTGTGTAACTGAGTTTTAATGTGATGTGTGTTTGGCTTTTCATTTTATGCTTTGGACTGTGCATGGGTGCACAGATATAAGTGTGTGCATATGTGTATATGAATATGTGTGTATATGTTTAAATGTTTGTATGGTTGATGTTTTTTAGGCTCGAGCTGTCAGTTGAGCCATCTCCAGTTCCCCCCCCCCATCCTCAGCATCTCTTCTGCCCCTTCCCTCTTCATTGGGATCAGGGAAATGGCCTCAGCTTCTCCCCCAGCAAATGTGAAGCGACACCAGTAAATTGGCCAGTGCAAATTGGGCCGTATGGGGCCCTGCTTAGTATGCAGAGAGATGCAGTCTTGGCCGTGGAAGGAAGAGGGAGAGCAGAGGAGAAGACAAGAGGAAAGGAGTCCGTAATGAAAGCTTTTCTATACAGGAATATTAAAGAAGGGCTTTGAAACCTTTGCCCGTTATACTGTTAAGCTCTCCTCCTTTCAGAGTATTCAGGGACATTGAGGGACTATGCTGTGAAGTGCAATGACGCAAGTTCACAAAATGCACTGCACTGGGTCACTGTAACACCACCTACTCAGGTAAAGCTACATTTCATTTCTGAACGTGAAGTTTGGAGAAACTCTACTTTAATGAATATAAATTTGCTAACTTATGAAATAAATAACCACTTTCGCTTTTGCTGCTTAATGGGTTAGCTGACTCAGAAGATGACAAGTATCTCTACTGAGAGTGTTAGAGTGACAAACGTACTGACAGTCAACAGTGATGAGCAATGTATAAAAAAGCCGCACAATGTGCAAACCCCCACAGTGTACTCAACATGCTATAAACAAGTTACAAGTTATTTGTACTTAAGGCTTAGAAGATCATTTCTTTGTCATGTCTCACACAATAAAAACATAAATCAGAGAATTGTCATGTTAAAAATCAGCCACAGATGACTACATGCCAGCTGAATACATGTGCACGTGGGAACAGAAAGAGATGCAGAGAAATGATTAACGAATATAACAATGTTTGCATACAGTATGTCAGTGAAATCGACAGTGTCTGTCCAGTTATCTCACTCATTAAAGCCCCGGCGGCACTCTCCACTATTTGAAATTCAACATACATCCACCGGTCTGGTTGACATGCATTCATTCAACCCCTTACAGCAGGTCTGGAGAAAATGGGGTCCTACATAAACAAGAACTGTGCCCTCTAATATGAGCCACAGTTACAGAAGGGCAGATACACATCTGCGCTGTCGACAAATATGTTTTCATTGGACTGAGTATTAAAAGGCGTCAGATACCAAAAGCTGCCACCAAATGTCAGGTTCATCATCTTGTGTTTACTTACTGTGTGAGATCAGATAGTTAAATAATATTAAATAAAGCATGTGGTCAGTTTTTAAGCATTTCATACTGGCGAGGCTGCTGTTTTTAAATGTTCATCATTTGAAAAAGCTGACCTACTTTGTTCTTATTTCAAAGTCTAATATCTTGGTTACGGCAATTATGACAAAAACATCCAAAATCTTGTCACATCTAAGCACGCATGGATTTAAAAACTGGGCAGGATGACTAACGCCTCACTCGCAGCAGATTATCTTTAAGGAAGAGTGAGTGAAGGAAGAGAGATTTGTGCGTCCACAAAAGAGAAGCCCTAGCACTTCCTTATATGTGAAGTGAGGTTTAAAGTGTCAGTTGTTTGACATGAATCCATTTAATTAACATAAAACAAAAAAAAAAAAAATATATATATATATATATATATAAATTTGTATCACAAAAAGTACAGCAGTTCAGTGTTTTGCATGAGTACTTGTACTTCACCTTTAATACATGCATGTTGGATTACTATAACTGAGACAGTTGATGATTTATCCTCTATTTTAGGTAAGAATGGTCGCCTTGGCCTGCCTATACAACAGCTTTTAGTAACTATTCATGGGTTTTACCTTCACCATCTTCAAACTCAACCTTGATCTTCTTCTTTTTCAAATGCACAACTTTAAAGATTTGTGACTGGTATGACAGTACTGGATTGATTCCATTTGTCCACAGAAAGATACGGTATATTGCCAAAAGTATTCACTCACCCATCCAGATCATTGAATTCAGGCCTTCCAATCACTTCCATGGCCACAGGTGTATAAAATCAAGCACCTAGGCATGCAGACTGCTTCTACAAACATTTGTGAAAGAATCGGTCACTCTCAGGAGCTCAGTGAATTCCAGCATGGTCAGCCCCTTAGTTCCAGTGAAAGGAACTCTTAATGTTTCAGCATACCAAGACGTTTTGGACAATTTCAAGCTCCCAACTATGTGGGAAGAGTTTGGCCCCTTGCCCCTTGCTGACTGAACACCAGTGCTTAAAGCAAGGCCCATAAAGCCATGGATAAGTGAGTTTGGTGTGGAAGAAGTTGACTGGCCTGCACAGAGTCCTGACCTCAATCCGATAGAACACCTTTGGGATGAAAGACTGTGAGCCAGGCCTTCTCATCCAATATCAGTGTTTGTCCTCACAAATGGTCAAAAATTCCCATAAACACACTGCTAAACCTTGCAGAAAGCCTTCCCAAAAGAGTTGAATCTGTTATAGCTACGAAGGGTGGGCCAACATTATATTAAAATATTAAACCCTATGGATTAAGAATGCGACGAGTGTGAAGGCAGACGAGCCAATACTTTTGGCAATATGGTGTACATACACACCTGCAAAAGTACACAAACCACAAGAAAAAGGCCTATAGTATCTCTTGAACTTCAGTTTAAATAATCAGTGAGACTATTTTCCTCATTATCTCGATTTTTATTTGATCTAGCACTGTCTCCTGGGCAGTGGTATAAGATGCACTCAGATTTTAATACTATGTTGTAAACGAAGCAAATGTGGAGTATTGCTTCATTTCTTTGCCTCCTCAAATGTCTCTGTGTAGTCTGGGGAATTAATCTGCTGACCTCAAAACGCGCTAATGACATGAAACCCAATTAGCCATTTTAACAGCTTCAGCCTCCTCTGGGCAGCTCAATGGCTCTCTGGTCTGGCCCTTTGCTTCAGAACAAGATGGGCCTGGGTTTAACATCACATTTGGACTTGTGTGAATGTGTTGCTCATTTTAGAATAAATTTCCTTTCACAGTGAGGGGACTCAGTGCTAATAATGCCGTATCTGTCCTTTGTAGTTTGACTCTGAAGAGTATTTGTGTCATGATGTGTGGTGGTGGAAATGTGAACCCAAATGCAGCTTAGGAGAGTTGAGTGGATTAAACAAAAACTGACCTTTATTGTACACTTCACAGGAGTCCCACAGAAAACAAAGTCCATTAAACCAAACTGAAGGTTAATACTGGGATACTTTTAGGCAGACAACAGACACTGCAACACATGTACACTAAGGCCTTAAATACACAGGCGACTAATTAGGAACAAACAGGTGAGCAGAATTAACCTAACAAGACAGAGGGGAAGCAAAACTATACACAATGCACAGAAGACAAAAGGCTAGCAAAATAAATCAGGAAGTAACTAAACACCAGAGAGAGATGGAGACTTGACAAGACACAGGGGAGGTAGGATAAAAGACAAAGAATTGGATATAAATGTGACCAAGAGCAGAACCCGGATAACTAAAACTAAGCAAGCCTGACAAACATAAATACTAAATGCAAACAAAAATCTCAAAAGCAAAGGACTAAACACAGAGGCATCTTGAACTAAATAAGGAATTAGAAAACTAGAGATTAATGAAAATGACAAAAGTTGAACCATACTCAAAAACTGGAACTAATAACACGCCAAACATTAAAGAACATGAATTCAAAACACAAGACGGTGGGTCAAAGACCCAGGACCATGAGAATGTGTCTTTTATGGTTTGACTTTTTAATAAAAAAGAGCTTATCTTATTTCAGTAAAGGTGTTTTTTTTTCTAAAGAAGCCTCTCACATGTAAGCTCAGCTGACATAAGAAACACTACTTAAACTAAAAATATAACTTCCTTGGTATTATTAAGAAAGAATCTAATGGCTTTTGCTTTGGAGACATCTTTAAGCCCTTGAGAAGAGAAATGTTAACAATCACTGAAGATTGCAACAAAGAGCACAGGCAAAAAGATAAAGGTGGCAGAAAGGAAGTCCATTAACAGCACTCTTCTTGTTACAGAGTATAATAAATAAAAAAAAGAAAGAAAGAAAAAGAACCCAACATTAGCTGGTAGAAGCAAAAATAACTTGTTGATTTGCATGGACCAAATGAAAGCGTTCATAAATCTGTCTGTATATAAAACTAGCTCTGTGTCTTTTACTTTCATTCAAAATAAGGATGACTAATGTGGTAGTTTTTTTCGCAACTCATGAAAAAGTTTCATTAAGTATTATGAAGCTCACTGAACTCCTTTGAGATCATACTGAAAAAAACAAATAAAAAAAAAGCCCCAGCAAAATGCCCCAGACAAACATTTGTCTTTAATTCTTGGTTGCCTAAGCCTGCATGTTTATTAGTGATAGGATGCTAATAGCCTTTTTGCTTCCATTTGTTTGGCTTAATACATGCTTAAATAATCTTCAAAAGAAAAAGAACAGACTGTTCGACCAACAGAAGTCCTGCGTGGAAAAACACTGCTTTTTCATTTGTTTGGATGTGGCTATTCTGTTGATGCAGCACGCCTGGGCTCCAGCCAAACAACACAGCTGAATAAGTTGAACCTGGCTCAACTTTTTCTGCAGTGCAGCTCAGTATCATCTATAACCGGCCAAATCCATGCAGGTGCACGTCCCAGGTGGATTACTTTGTAACTATATCTATATTACTTACTATGTGGGTGGGACCAAAAGATCCAAAAGTTCCAGACAATATAACTTGCTGTAGTTGTAAAATGCCGTCAGAGCTTTCATAGAACTGACTATGCAGTATTTTGGTGGCATAAAGCTTACGACATGGATGTTTGATGCAGTATTTTATATACAGTCCATGACAAGAGCAAAGCAAGGAAAGGGGTGGATAAGGGCTGCTTCACAGGGGACGCACTCCATTTTGCAGCCATGCTTCGTGTAGATAGTACGCTTCTGAACACACAAAGTAGATTAGCATTTGCCAGCACAGTGTTATCTTCGGTCTTCCGGGACCAAAAATCAGTCACCGCTGCTGTCATTTTCTCTGCTGACTGCAAACATACTCTTTCTCTCTGTCATCACATCCGTTAGCTACCTGCTCGAACTGTTTACCCACATGGCAGCTGGTACATTGTGTTACAATTGGGAGTGAGTCCAGTTTGGCTCATGAAAGTAGAGAAAGGGTTGTTATCTACAGGAACAGGGACAGGAGAGTCGGGGTAGGTGTCACAAAGAGAGAGACGAAACATACACACAAATATGCACAACTATAAATTAAACACACACACGCTTTCCCTGAATCACACGCCCTCTGCTGTGGGGTCCACACTGGGAGTCAGTGGGTGTAAAACGTTAGTGTTGCTCCCAATTAGGCATTAACCATTCATTTTAAAACAGGAGCGGTAAACTACAAACAACAATGCAGACCTGCATAGGCTTTGCATAGGTTTCTGCATAGGCTTCAGAGAAAAGTGGAGTCTCAGGAAAACAAAAACGTGAGCTAAGAAAGCAGTGAGCTACAGTGTGGGAGGACAGAAAAGAGAGAGAGAGACAGAAAAAGAAAGTGAAAGTAAAGCAAGACAGAGAGATGAAGAGAGAGAAAGAAAAAGGAGAGATCAAAAATAAACAGGCATGTTTTCTCCCCCTCAGATCTTCAACCTAGTCTCTGCTGATTTCTTCTCCCACTCGCTGACAGTGAGGCTCAAAGCCAGACATCACATCAACCTCTTCAAATATTTAGACGTTATTCAAGTCGTCTTCTTTTTCCCGTTTTTCCCTCTGTCAGGAGGAGGGAGAAGTAGGGGGTACATTTCAGCGATTAATATTCCCACAGACTTTAGCGAACAGCAGTTAGGAAATAAAAGGCCATACACTTCCAGTTGACTGATTGGGTCGTTCATCCACATCACCAAGTGATATTTGTGCTGCTGCTTGCCGATCTTAGATCTGCTGAATGATGAAATGCTACGTGTTTGCATTTGTGCATGTTTGCGCGTGTTGCCATTTTGTGTCTTCCCTGTTTTAGCCTTTGAAGGCTGACAGCCCACTGTTGCCATTTGCAAGAAGGCAGACGACAGGAGTCCAGAGAGAGAGGAAATGAGTGAGAGCGAGAGAGAGAGAGAATCTGCTGATAAAGGTGAGAATGTGACAAGAATGTGCCAATGGCTGAGGTATTAATAATGATTATTATGAGTGCTGCATTGATTAATGAAACATTCAAATAGTGTGATTCTCACAATTAGGAGTAATGGATGTTACAGTAAAAAAAAAGCTACAGAGCGAAACATGAATGACTGATGCCAGTCTGAATGATCATTCTGCATAATTATCCCATAGATGTGTCTTTGCAGATTGATGCTGATGTAGGAGGCCGAGGTAAAAGAGAGGGCAGCAGGAACCTTTGGATGAAATAGGCAAAAATTCACACAGCATGCACACACAGCTGGTCCACTTTATACAGGTGGGCGCAGTGTGTAATTAGCATATGAACAGGATGGTTATATATTGGTGTATATCCCTTGTCTGCATCTTTACCAATGTTATTCTAAAAGGAGTGGGCAGATAATGGCTTTAATGGTTTGCAGCTAATGTAAAGCACAAGGTAAGTAAAAGAAACCCACTGCAGGTGGGTCCAGCCAGAGCAGGTCACAGCTTATTGGTGAATAATATAAAGCTGCTTGTTGGATTTTTGGGTTCCTATTGTGATTTATTTATTCTAGTAGACTGTAAGCTTAATTTTCTGTGATATCAGAATTACATTTATTGCCAAGTTTGCACACAAACGTGGAATTTGTCTCAGTGTGATGCACAAAAACAGTCGTACAGAAATGGAATATATAGTTGATATCTTTGATGTTTATTCTTGTTGTGAGTTTCAGTTTTGTTTCAGTTCATGCTTTTAGGAGTTGCTTAACTTTTCTCTATGTATTTCCTCATCTGTTAATCCCTCTGTCTCATCTTTCTGAGTTCATGTTTCTGTCCTCTGCAGCTTTTTTTTTTCACATTTATTATGAGTCTTCTTGTCTCCATGTTTAGTGTGTTTTGGGTCACTTCCTGTTTTATTTTGAAGGTTAGCTTTCTTTCATGGCCTTCCTTTACTTTATTTAATATCTCTGTTTTTCCTGATTGTTCCCACCTGCTTTAACTGTCTTGACCTGTGCCCCGTTCCCTGCCTGTGTCCTGTTGTCTAATCATATGTTTGGGCCTGGCTTCCCTTTGCCCACTATCAAACAGTCTGTTTCCCTCTGTGTTGCCCTCCATGATTCCCTCTGGTTTTTGGATTTCTCTTGGTATCTGGAATTTGTTTATTCTGGACTTGTTTGTGGCCTAAATAAAGGCTTGTCTTTTTTTTTTTTAATTTAAGCTTTCCCTCCTCATCCTCCACTGCACTTTCATACAGACCTAATGAATAAATTTCAAGTCAACAATGGACAAATTACAACATTTAAATGAAAGAAATTGCTTGCGACAAAAAAAAAAAAAAAACAAAAAAAAAGAAAAAAATGGAGAATTACCACCTTACTCTTAACTTTCTGAGCCCTTTTTGGCTCGGCTGTTGGTGTTGGTGTCGGTGGCATCTATTCTACAAAAACTTTAATGTTGGCCATAACTTGAGAATGATGTGAACCTACAATGTTCAGACTCACACCATAGATGCATCTCCTAAACATCTTGGACAAACCTTGACCTTGACCTTAAGCTAAAGGTCAGAGGTCAAGTTTTCTGAAAATCTTGTGAACACATAAAACTCAATAATGATGCAACCTAGGATGTTCAAATTCACACCATAGATGCATACTGTTCAAACTTCACACACATGCTCACTGACTTTACTATTACAGCACTTTGACCCCCCCCCCCCCCCCCCCCCCCCCCCCCCCCCCTTTACAGTTAAGTCATTTCAGTTTACCTGTATGGCAAATCTTCAGCACAACTGAAGCTGACTACAGTGCTACACAGTATTAGGCATAACAAACTAATTCACTGATTGAAAATATTAAAAGAAAAATGTGAAAGACACAGTTTAAAACAAAAACATATAAAACATTAAAAAAACCCGAATGGCCAACGAAGTGATTAACACTGTAAAAAGTTTGTAATTTTAATTAGAAATAGTATGTTTTTAGTCAGGATGTGAGGGGTGTTATTGAGATAGATGACCTTATCTGGAGGAGAGGGTTATTTCAGATATTCAGGTATTACTGGAAGCTGATGGTCAACACATTTAACTGCACTTAGTATTGTAGTTGACTTTTCACCACTCAGCAGATCATCAGTATTTTGAGCAGCAGAAGCCGGAAAAACTAATCTAAACCCAGTTCTTAGACCATAAGACAGCATAAAAAAAAATGGCTGTAGCCACTGTTTGGTTTCTTAAAGCTCCAGTGTTAGTGTTTTCGCTGTCACCATAATGGTTTTCTGGAACCAGATGTTACTATATAAAAGGGTGGAATTAAGTTATCAGCTAATATTAACAAGCTTGATTAGCCAGCTGCATCCATAAACTGTATGGGTATAATGGAAAGACACGTGCTAAATAACAGAGAAATAAAATGCTAGAATTTCATTCATCAAAACTGAAGTATGAACTTCTTGGACAATCTGTACCACACAACAAGCCGTATTATTAGTAAGTATCCATAGAAGTCAAAGCCTTTTTTGTACAAGGCTGTAAACATGCAGTACAGTTGATACTGGACATTTATTAATGAAGTGCCCCAAAACAATTCGTTCTTTTAGCACATTTGCATTTCAACTACATTTGAAAAACCACAAAAACATGTTGGGAAATTAGACCAATAAAAAAAAAAAAAAGTAAACAAACAACAGATTGGTTGTTATTGCACACAACACAGGAGTGAGACTGTCAGATGTTTGCACTGAAGTTGGAGAAGAGACTTGTCTTTATGCTCATACTGAGAAAAAAAAAAACACACCGACTCCATCAAAACAATGATCTGATGATGGGTTTTAACATAATAATCAAATTATTTAATAAAGTACATATTTCTGTTGCATTCTTATTTGAGGGTAATAGCGCCTAGTGCCTGCTTATGTGGTATCACTCAAAAGTAATGCAGCAGGAGGGGGAGGTACTCTGGTGCAGGAACAAACCTGGAAGCTGCACCTGTGGTTGAAATGCAGGGCAAACTCCTAGAAAGGTATGTAGAAACATTTCTGTGGTGAAAATGAACTCTGGGATAACAACAAATCAAAGACAAAAGGGATTGTAATACTGCAAGGCAGACTTCAGAACTTCAATATCTGAGTACAATTTTCTTGGGAATATCAGAAAGAAGAACAGAATTGCACTACAGAATCACACTAAACCTCTAGCACACCTCAAAGTACTGTTTCTTACAACCTTCCATCCAAAATGTTCATTAATGCACACCACTGGAACACACTTCCGCTCTTTTGATCTTTTCTTAGCACCTGTTCTGGCGCTTCCTTTCTATTTTTGCTCTCTTCTTCACATTTTCTTTCTCTTCAGCCTGAACTTTCTTTCAGTTGGGGGGGTTGGGGGGAAGGAGAAATGACAGTTGCTTCAGGAGCATTGTTTAATTAAGCACCTCCAATGAGGAAAAAAAAATTACCCCTCATCTCTTCAGGTTTACTACTTGGAGAGAAAACTGGCAAGTGCTGAACACAATAGCATATGGAGTGAGAGCGATGCCTTGCTATTGCTCCATTTGAAAAGCCTCTGCCAGGCTTAGGCAAAACCTTGGGGATATTCTATGTGAATACCTGCCCGCGTGTGCGTGCACCTGAGTTTCGGTGTGTTTTTTCCTTCAGGAGACCGCTGTGGGCAAGGTAATCCAAGAAGCTTCAGCTCTCTCACTTCTCAGTCTTGGCACATGTCTTGCTCGACATGTTATTTGAAGGCCTGGATCTTCATTAGCGTTAATAGCCTCTAAAGACCCACAGGATGCACAAAATTTAATTATGAGCCAAGCTTTTTGCCAGTTTAGACAGCAGCAGCAGCAGCAGTAGTCAGGGACAGAGCAAAGAAGCAGCAAAACAGAGCGGCGTCCACTCAGACGTGTTCTTTCTCACCTCCCTCTAAAAGCAGACGCTAAATCACAAAAACACTCACAAAACCCCGCTTGTTTACCACAAGTCCAGCCAAAGTGCTGCGGGTACAGTGGCAGAACAAGACTGTAGAGAGAAATATCCAGATTTTCCCTAAGTTTCTGGAAGGCTTAGGCTCTGAACATACAGGGGTATGGTGGCAGCGGTTCTCTGCTTTAACACAGTCAAGGATAATTTATTAACCAGGTACAAGTACAAATATAATGTTAGATTTATTTTATTGATACTCCTAATTCTGTTCTTTATTGGCACTCATACTAGTTCTTTTCATTATTCAAAGTTTCTAGAGCAAAGTCGCAAAATAATACCTCAGTAAATGCAAAATGTCAGAAAAGAAATTATATCCCTGACATGAAGTTAACTGAAGTTTAGAAAGAATGATGAAGGCAGACGTCAGTCACTATCACTCATCTCATCCCCCTTCCTCTGCAGCCGATGTAGCAGCCACCCGTCTCTCGCAGCTGAAGAGTGAGAGGGGGTGGCTGCCGTTTTAGCCTGGAGCAAAGTTTAAAACAATTTAGAAAATTTGAAGATAAGTGTCAAACCGAGCCTGCTGTTTAGTTACACACAGACAGCTTTCATTTCAGATTGGTTGTAATGGTTCGTATTAGCCTTGTGGTCTTTTGAAACATGTAAGTGTAAGACCGTTTTGTGGCCATCACACCACGGGGCTGCAGGAGGTGCTGCTGCTGCTGCTGCTGGCCAGCTTGAACTTGTTCACGCAGATCAGTCTGTTAGGCAAACAATGTGAGCTCATACAATATAAAGAAGTTAAGCGCTTGTTTAGAAATGGTGTGGTGGCTATTTGCATAAATTCCATTGCATTTATGCCTGCCACATAAATGCAGTGAAGTGGATAAGGAGTCCATTTATGTATTCGAAACACAAACGTGCACAAAAGCTTTAACCATTTGGACTTGGGATTTACTCACAAAGGTTTTGGTGATTGCACTCACAGTAATTTTCAGTCCACCTGGAGTCACAGTCTTTATCACCGCCGCTCTGCTGTCCACTCTGCGTGCCTCAGCCAGAGAGGAAAGGCTGCAGCTCTAACATGAAATACACCAAAACACTATAGAGCACATTGTCATTTTTTTTCTGTTTGTTTGGCTCAGACGCTGTGAAAATACACATCAGCTCTGCACTTCAGTGTTATAATGGTAGAGAAAACATTGAAAGTGACCTGCAGGGTTTCAGGTACATAATCATCTTGCCAAGAAGCAAAGACATGAGAAGGATGAACTGTTCTGTGATGGCCAAAACCTGGCATGAACCTGAGTCAGTAGAATACTTTAAAAGACTGATCATTTGTATTCTTGTAGTATGTCTCCTTTAAAAAGAGCTATAATTACTTCAAATAAACTACTTAAAATTCTTCTTTGTGCTATATACACTGCCTGGCCAAAAAAAAAAAAGGTCACACACTAATATTTTGTTTTGATTACGTCATGCATTCACTGTGGCATTGTTTCGATAAGCTTCTGCAATGTCCATCCAGTGTTGCATTAATTTTTCACCAAGATCTTGCAGTGACGATGGCAGATTCTGACCACTGCACAAAGCCTTCTCCAACACATCCCAAAGATTCTCAGTGGGGTTGAGGTCTGGACTCTGTGGTGGCCAATTCATGTGTGAAAATGATGTCTCATGCTCCCAGAACCACTCTTTCACATTTCGAGCCCGACGAATCCTGGCATTGTCATCTTGGAATATGCCCATGCCATCAGGAAAGAAAAAATCCATTGATGGAATAACCTGGTCATTCAGTATATTCAGGTAGTCAGCTGACCTCATTCTTTGAGCACATAATGTTGCTGAACCTAGACCTGACCAACTGCAGCAACCCCAGATCATAGCACTGCCCCCACAGGCTTGTACAGTAGGCACTAGGCGTGATGGGTGCATCACTTCACCTGCCTCTCTTCTTACCCTGATGCGCCCATCACTCTGGAACAGGGTAAATCTGGACTCATCAGACCACATGACCTTCTTCCATTGCTCCGGAGTCCAATCTTTATGCTCCCTCACAAATTGAAGCCTTTTTTCACGGTTAGCCTCACTGATTAGTGGTTTTCTTAAGGCTACACAGCTGTTCAGTTCCAATCCCTTGAGTACCCTTCGCATTGTGCGTGTGGAAATGCTCTTACTTTCACTAGTACACATAGCCCCGAGTGCTACTGTTGTTTTTCTTTGATTTGATTTCACCAAACGTTTAAGTGATCGCCGATCACGATCATTCAGGATTTTTTTCTGGCCACATTTCTTCCTCGAAGACGACGGGTCCCCACTATCCCTCCAGTTTTTAATAATGCGTTGGACAGTTCTCAACCCAATTTTAGTAGTGTCTGCAATCTCCTTAGATGTTTTCTCTGCTTGATGCATGCCAATGATTTGACCCTTCTCAAACAGACTGACATCTTTTCCATGACCACGCTATGTGTCTTTCGACATGGTTGTTTAAGAAATGAGAAGCAGCTCATTGCACCAGATGGGGTTAAATAACTTGTTACCAGCTGAAAGATAATCGCCCATGCAGTAATTATCCAATAGCAGGCTCATACCTATTTGCTTAGTTAAATCCAGGTGGCGACTTTTTTTTGGCCAGGCAGTGTATTTTTTGACTGACTTTTGCAGGAAAACTTGACCCCTTCCTCACACAAATAAGTCAATACTGGACAACTCTATCAGCACCCACAGAATATGACTAGAGTACTGTTAATATTACAATCTCCAACATCATTGGATGAATGCATGGATAGGACCAGTAGGAATGTAACTGAGTACTTAGGTTTAATGTACTAGTACTTTAAGTATTTCCATATTATGCTGCTTTCTGTGTTCGTGATATTTTGAATGCAATTAGTGCAATTTATTTTAAAGCTGACACATTATTATAACTGGCAATACTTCTTTATGTGAGGGTGCTGCTTGGTTAGAGTGTGCATAATGCAGAACATTTGCTTGATGTGAAGTCACTGGATAAAAGACAATTTAATCTTCAGTCT
Source organism: Archocentrus centrarchus (assembly GCF_007364275.1). Taxonomy (NCBI): domain Eukaryota; kingdom Metazoa; phylum Chordata; class Actinopteri; order Cichliformes; family Cichlidae; genus Archocentrus; species Archocentrus centrarchus. Next base: position 25,998,074 of record NC_044349.1, on the reverse strand, counting down.
CCCAGATTAAAACACTTACACATTTTTTTGCACTAACATACAGCTCCATTGGGAAATGTTGAGAAAAGTTTAGAGCTGCAGTACAAGTTTGAAAATTGGTTAATATCTAATGCAGCAACATGCAGTTGGAGACGAGGAGCAGAGAGCTCCCCTCTTTTTTATCTCCAAACCCTCAGACTATTAATCATTTTCAGTTTAGCCCAATCAAGTTTCATACACTTCTAAAAAAAAATTATTTGCGTAGTATTCTTCAAAACCTCCAGATAGACTAAAACTGTATGGATTTATTGGCAGACTGTCGCTGAGGCAAATTAACAAAAGAATGTGTTAGGGCCACTCAAGCTGATATTTTGTGGTTATGGTGGTTCTGCTGCCAATGGACCAAAATCATTAAGTGCAGAACGTGGGTAGATTTTTTTTTGGGATAGCAGAGGACACTCAGTTTTACCCACAATCCCTGTAAAAAGTAGTTTACTGCACAAATCATTCTCCCGTCTAACTCAAAATCACAAGTGAATCGTTTTTACTGTAAGGAAGGGAAAAGGCAAACAGGTATAAGAGGAAATTAATTAGTGTGAGAAAGTGATTTAAAAACTCGTACAGTGACAGAGTGACTGGAGGACTGCATCTGCTGCTTTCTGAAACACGTCCTCCTATTAGTTGACTCAGACTGCTCTGCTCCTCATTAGCCACAGTGTGTAGGCTTCATTAGATTGTCTGCTTCCAATCTACAGCACTGGTGTTGCTGTTGGCATCCACATATTCAAAAGTCTTTGTGTGTCTCTGTCCCAGATTCACCTGGCATCCTCTTTGGGAGGGTTGTGCTCTACTTTGCTTTCCCTTCTGTGCAATGCTCTCTAGTTTTTGTTTTCCTGTCAAAAGCAACTTAGCATTTCAGGTCTATGCGCCTATAAGTAGTGTGTGTTTGTGTGTGTCTGACAATGTCTATGCCAGTGGAAGAGGTGAGCCATCCTGCCTGGAACAATTTGACTTTTACTGAATTTATATTGGATTTCAATGAATGGTTGTGGCATGTGATGGTTTGGCTGCACTTTTTTGATGGTTGCAAACACTACCACCACACCTCTGACAGAAACTTCTGGTGTGCTTGTTTGCGTGCTCAACCAGCAGTTACCAGTCATGCTTTCCACTAACAGCTGTGCAGCCCACTAAGCTGTAGCACGTCCTTCCAAAAACAACGCAATAAATATTAATGATTTGATGTGTGAGGAACAGAAAGGGGTGTCAGAGAAGATGGATGAGGAGTGAGCCGCTCCTCGCTGGCACTCTGTGAGTTTAGGGTGGCAGCAAACACATTTCTCAAACATAACCAAGCAGCAGCCAGACATCTTGGGATTAATTAGCTACGCAATCCTTTTAAGACAGGCTTTTTGTTTCCAATTTGTAGATTATTGTCCTGTAAAGGAACACTGAGAGGGAGAGTCAGAACTTATTTCCCATGGATTGGATTATAAACTTATTAAGCTGTGGGTTTTGTAACTTTGTTATGTGCCTCACTGTGATTTCACTGCCTGAGTGAAAGTTTTCAGTTACAATCTAAGCAGCCATTTAATAAATGACATGCAAGAAGTCACCGTATTTAGATGGGGACAGGGATAGTTAAAGTAATTTTGGGGTTTTTTTGGATGTATGTGGCAAATTATGTCGGTGTCATAGACTGTACAGAAATGATGGACAAAGCCACAGAGAGAGCACCCACTGGTTAGCGGACTTAACTTTATGGACTTCAAGTGTAGCACAGAGGTCAATGCCATGGTGTTTTTCTGGAGCCAGAAGCGGCCATTTTGGGGCAAGAGGTCAGGGACAGTTCAAGCACCAACTGTGCTTACTTGAACTTCAATCGACAGGCCGAATCCAGTGACCTGACTTTTAAGTGAAACTTCATAGTCTGTTATTGGCAATCGCATATCACACAAAGTTACTTTAGGCCTTCATACAGGTTTAATGGATGAGTTATGAAAATACCATCCATTGTTCAGAGTCAGTTTATTTCAGCTTCAAAGCTGGGAGTCTGTAAGAATTGAGTTGCTTTGGGAATACATGGCTTCAAGCAGCATCCCACTAACCAGTGGGTGCCATCACCATCACTAGGACTTTTGCATTGGCTTCGTTTTGCAGCCTCAGTCTTGGCCAGTATGTCAACAATGAAAACAACAGACAAAAGAAACAGAAGGTTGTTTTGTGCTTTTAGACTTTTTTTGTTGCAAGGATTGATATGGTTTTCTTTTTTGACATGCAGAATGATAACCTTTTTGGAAACCTTTTTTTATTTCCGGGTCCGCATTTTCTTCAGAGGCCTGTTTGAGGGTTAACAGGTGCATGTTTGAAGACTTGTTTATGTCAATGAGGATCCTCACAAAAAGAAACACATGCACATGCGAGTGTTTGGTGGCTGAGTAAAGGTCCTTTACCTGAAAGATCTGTAACTTCACAGCTCTGTGAAACCTCACACACACAGAGAAAACAGCTAGATGCACCCAAACAGACACGCTGACATAGATACGCTCGCACAGCGAAACACACAAACACACACTCGCAGAGCGTAACAAAGACTCCTGTGGTGCACCAGAGATGAGAGGCGCAAAAGGATGCCAGAATCGCAGGGAGTGACAGCAGAAAGGTAGGGAGAGGAAAGAACAAAAATGAAGCCGACATGAAACAGAGGTGTCTACTGTAGTGGAATAGTAAAGAAACAAATCCACACTCAGCTGTACACATTATGCCATTTTTCTCCCTAGAAAGATGTAGGGAAAAGTGCCGTGGAGTGAATAAAAAGGCGCACAGCGGGGAAGAAGCTGATGAGAGCTCATTCTTTAACCGTCACTTTTCACTTCAGTCAGGCCAAGCAAGATGTGGTTTCTGCCTCCACTGATTAGGCAGCGAGCCAAATTACAGCAGGACGGACTCAACAATGCGTCGTGAGTCAAACAACTGACTCGTGTCTTTGTTAAGCTAATTGCAAACGGCCTATTCTTTCCAACAAATCTCCATTCATTTGTGGCAACAACAAAAACACTGCGTCAGGATTGTTACGTTGTTACATGGCGAATGCTGCCGAATGCTTTACCGATGACAAGATTATCAACAACGACTTTAAAATCTTGAGCTCCACACTTTGCTTCAAGAAAAAAGAAATAAAATGTAAATATAATTGCCAAAATTGCACAGTAACAAGCCTTCTCTCTCAGTACATCCACTGGAGGATTTCAGCCCTGTCAACTTAGTATTATTGACTCTCAGATGGGATCACCATGGTAACAGGCCCGAGGAAGCCTTCAGCTGACTGGATCTACCCTGCATCCAAGGCTGTGAGCTCGCAACACATAGACGTGAACGTGTACGCACACTTGCACTCAAGTACACACAACCATTGAGACAGAAAAAAAAACTGGACCACTTTAGTGAGACAGGGACCAATTGGATGACA